>NC_051131.1:8404774-8519016 GCF_014839805.1 Manduca sexta
TTTTCATGTTCAACACATTTCATAAAACTAAAAGTTGTACAATTCTGTATTGATAAAACTTAATAATAAGTTTTAATAATATAAAATGCATTATTAAAAGCTATGTTATTTGTTTCAGACCATTCGAGAGGACCATAACACTTCACAAGGACTCGCTTGGACATGTCGGTTTCCACTTTAAAGATGGCAAAATTGTAGGGTTGGTTAAAGATTCGTCTGCAGCTCGAAATGGATTGCTAACAGACCATCAGTTGTTGGAAATAAACACTATTAATGTAGTGGGTATGAAAGATAAGGAAATATCGAAAGTGATTGACAACAGCCCTTCTGTTGTGAACATCACAATTATTCCACACTATATATACCACCACATGATAAGCAAGTGAGTAATTTATGATTCAGGGATATTCTGCTTCGAATAATAAATAAATGTGTAATTTTTATTTGTCATCATACCAATTTGCGTAAATGTTATTAATTATAATCACGTCAATTATGACGTATCATAATTATTATTCAATATATAATAATGAGTTTTATTTGAATGAGGGTTTTAAATATAGACAATTTGCAAGTATGATGGGTCTGTTAATTAGTATTTTATTTTAAATTTAAATACTTTCCCATTTTATTTACAAAACTTTTCCATTCCACAGGATGTCCTCTTCACTCTTTAAGGATTTGGATGCACACACGTGTGTAAAGAAAAATGAATATTGTTCGAAAAACTAAAGATTTTTACGTAATTTGAGATTCAAATATTTTTACATCCCACGAATTCTTATTATTATATTCACTATTACTTTATATCATAAATTATGGCACTGTAAACCTTTAATCTACATTATATTGAAATAAATGTTAATATTGGTACTATCCATATATTTAAAGAAAGAGGTCTGCAAAGATATTTTATGCTTACGGTTACAATTACATATATGGCTTAATTGAAAAGTAATTAAAACATCCTATTATTTCAGGTCCCTTTCTTTATGTATGGGTCATACATTATCTGTTAGTGTCAGAGTTAAATTTTGTTAAAATTATTTTTTAAGTTAGCAATACAGTAGTCAGTAAGGCTGTGAAAATATTGAGCCAACAATCAAATCCAGGACAGTAGGAACATGATGCGTGTGATAAATTAATATTTGAATGTGTTGTCACGGGTGCTAAAACAAGTTTAGATGGTCATTGGTTGATTAAGTGTCATGGAAGGTGTTAATGTTAAATGCGAAATGATGTATGTGATAAGTAAAAGTTTTAGTGTGTGCTAAGTTTTTGTGCAAATTTTGAGATTGTAATTATATACCAAAAATGTTTTTATAAGTATTAATGTAGCACTCACTTTCCCGCACAGCATTTAAAATGACAAATTTATTACCGAATTGTCCTACATTCCCTTATTATTTTACAAATCCATATTTACATTTATGAGTAGCTATCTAGTGAAATGCCGAACATTACAATGTCTGGAATACTCTACTTTGAGCAGAAAATTATGGTTATTACATAGATTCGCGTTTAAAATTCATCTATTACATAGTTTATATTCATCGCACGGAACATGACTGGGACGATTAGAGCCTCACCAGGAATATAAAAATCGCCATTTTTGGTAAAATTGGGACTAGTTTCGGCAAACTTCATATTAAAAATAAAAAGTAAAATTGGCGACTACGAAACAGGTTATTTGTTTTCCTTGTCAGGATATTGCTATCGGTACCAGTACATGTTCTATATAAATACATCGTTTTAGATAATCTGTATATTTCAGACACAATATTGATTATCAGTAACAAATATTACTAGAAATGTAATATTGAAAACGACAATTTTCGAAACTATTCAATGTGTCTCTGGGTAATTATACAAAAAAAAATATATATATTATCATTATTGTTATAAATGTTAGTGTATGTTGCCATAGACTTAGGTTATTAGTTATTTGAAATATTCATGGCTATTTTAAGGGTGACATCTTGTTTTTTATTAAATGAGAAAACAAATAATATTGCGAATTCTTAAATGCCACACAGAATATATTTTTTTATACTTTTATGTGAATCTTTTGAATATATCTACATTATCTTAAATAAATATCTACTTTGACAGATAAATTAGTTTTATTATTGCTTATAATTACACTATGTAATATAGTCCAGTCCACACGATCATTTTTTTCCAATACAGCACCTTTGTATTTCAAGTTGTTTAAATACGCAAAATACACCTTATGATAATAACAATCGATGTCGACTACTTAGGGACAATCCACAGTACACACTTCCTGGTTTGCATTTACACAGGTATTTATATAAAGGAGAGTCAAATGAGTAACACGGATACAATCAAATTACATTTATTTTATTACTTGGTCAGTAAACTATATCCAATGGATTCTGGAAGGTCCAGTTCGGTTTGAGTATGATTTCAGGGCACGACCATGACTTTGGTATAAAAAAGCTATCGCTTTCGGAGGGTGGACAGTTNTGCGAGCGAAATATTCCATCGGATATAAACTCCACAAAATACCTGGAAATAAAAATGGTTTAGAGTATTGGCTGTGCCTATACGATCAAGGAAAAAATCGATAAAAAATATCTAGTTATGTAGTTCGTTGGTATACCTATTGTCGACCATAACTAAGATTTTTGTCACACTATGTTTAGTGAATAAGCATAAATATATAATGGCGTTCTAGAAAATTTTCATAATTCTCGCTGAGCGACAAGATCTATCAATGACAATACTCGCTCACCTATGCTCGCTTAGCGGTCTGAACACTCGCCGAGAGACTCCACGCCGTCATTCTCTACTAGTGTTCGTTATAGTCAATTACTCGTAAATTGGTCATCACGCTTGTAGGTTCACTCGCTATAGACTACCGACGAAAAGATCGGAACTATACACTCTCTTTGATGCTCGTTAACTCGTGTCTAATTTTTAGCATTCTCGCAGCTCGTTCATTGTCGGCGGTGAGACAAGTGCCTAATGCAATGTTAATGCTTGTTAAATCCACTTCCTGCCCTTATCTCTAATCCCGTTCGAATGTAGAGTCAACATAACACATTTATTTACTCTTGACGTAGAAAGAATTTGGGCTAGTTTTTACGAACGCCGTTGGTTTAACAAAAATTGCTTCTGATTTCTCTAATCCTGGATTAAAGATGTTGGAAAAGTGTTTCCCGATCTGGGAATTGAACCCAGGACTTTTCAGTCTCATATACTACCAGTAACTAAACAGAGGAGGCAATATTAATTGTTACCAACTATTGAACAATGACATTATTTTTTAGAATTTAATAAGGGACTCACCGTTACCAAAAAAGAAAGACAACCACATAAATAAGTTAAATACATTGGGAAACCGTCGCCCGTTAGTGGACGTTAGTGGTAACATTAGGACTCCTAACACTCCGAACTCCGTCATAAGCACAGGATAGAAGAAGCCAAATGAAAGGGCCAGTACCACTTCATGCGCCAGCGCTGAAACCTGTAAAATGATTGTTCATTTTTTAATAATTTTATGGACTAATTAACTAAAACTTACAAATTTAGATATAAAATAAGGTATTACAGGCATGCCATACTAAATCCGGATTGAGACGGATTTTAAAAATAGATTTGTAATGAACAAATATATACTTATATCACATGTCTCCTTAATTAGTTTATGTTGTAGGTATGTATAACATGGACTAGCCCGGGGGGGACGAATTACGTATCAAATAGCGGAACCTCGCGCCTCCCCAACCTATGTGAGTCACAATTTTTATAATGTTAAATATAAAGCCTACTTCATTCATTAAAAAAAACATGGACTAGCCATAATACCAATACACAATACCTCATGCACTGATGTACGTTGGTACTTATCTACAGCAGTAGCTAACTATTCCTTAGATACATACATACATCTATAAAGTAGGGATATGGCGAAATGATAGTCTATAGATGTTGATCGTTAGATTATATGTTATTACAAAAATAAAGATAATCTTGTCTAGATAAGCCTTTCTTAGTTAAAATAGTTATCTTTGACGGTTCGTAAAACCTTAAGATCTGCATAAATAAAAATGTTGACTTCAACTTTCTCTTTACTTAATAGGTGTTTGTTAAGTTTTGCTTATAAACTCAAAGTACATATTGATTCGATGGGCACTTGGGATCAATCGAAACCCTTGGGTGTTCAATGCCGAGAAGTTTGTTTATGTGCCCCAAGTTTTGTTGTAAGAGCTTTTGTTAAATATTTATTTGCGATGTGATGAGACTCCAAACCATTTGGCACTAATTTGGCAAACTTGTATTGGGCGGTTAGCATTCATTGAAACAATGTGTCGTATACAAAGTTCTTAGAAGATTTGTAGCCATAATAAACTTTGCAATTGCTAAATTTGTTAACGAGTGGTGAAACTGCGAATAGTGTAATGTACTACAGGTAGGTACTGAATAACTTTATTTATAATTATGTACCTACTACGCACTTAATGTTATTATTTGGAAACCTACTAATTGGTTTTTTGTAATGATTTCCTAAATAAAGCTGAATAGAAAAACCCTCTAAGAAGTCGCAGTTTAATAACAGTATAATCATCTATTGAACTATGAAGATACCGTAATTTGTAGGGTTCGATATTTAGGTTATTTTATTTGTGCCAGTTTTCCCATTCTATGGGTCAACACATGGGTGTAAAATGGGGCTTAAAGTGAGGATAAGAGGCACGAGTGTGTAAGTGTATGTAAGCATATGGTTGGGAGTACTTATTGAATTTTCAAGGATTTGAATCTTTAAAATCACTTACGAAAATACAATGAATGTCGAAAAAAGCGCGCCCAGTACGAGGAGCTAGCGGCTTGTAGAGATGGTCCGCAGCCAGGAATATACTACGCGGTTCCAAGCGCGGTAATAGCGTGAGGTTGTCCACCAGTCCTGAAATTAATTATTACCCCATAATGCATGATTATAATGGTTATGCGTACATTTTGTGATTGCAAGAGCCTCTACAGCTTGCTCGATCGATCTATTCAGGAGATAACTACCTAATGCCACTAGATCCTACTATATTTTATATTTGTACCTAGTAGAGGGAGGTCCGTGCCCAGAAATATATTATATAATATTATACAGGTATAGTCCTTAGCGTTTCTAAATAACAAGGATTATTTTTATTTTGATTACAGAAAAGTTATAAACTACATGGTTGCCTAATCTATACGTTGGAGATGGAATCAAATGTCACGCAGAGGTCTGTGTTACAATGGATTGTCCGATAACCATTAGATTTTTTCTAACAAACATATATCCAACTAAAACATACATTTACGAAGAATTTGTAACCCGAATTAAAAGATTTGCCAATGGTACCGAATAATGAGCTTATCAGTGAAACGGGATCATTGAGCCGCATCAGGGTGAAAAAGTATTACCAGAAAGACAAATTGATCTATCTAAATCTTCGTTTTCGTGAAGAATGTGTTGTTGTTACTTATTTTTCTGTAGGCATAAGAGTTGTTTTACTTTGAAATTAATGTCGTTTCTTTATACCCCTTGTCTTATTTACCCAGTTTTACAGTAGCCTATTGTAGCATATTCTGTTTAGCTTTTGTTCGTGGCTTCACCCGCGTAAAGAGCTTTTCCGGGAAGAAAGTTCTGCTATATATTTTTTCGGGATAAAATGTAGCTTATGTCCCAGGGTCTTAAATAATATCCATACCAAATTTTATATAAATCTGTTTGGTAGTTTTTGAGTATATCGCGTTCGGAGAGACAGATATACGCGACGGGCTATTCTTTTTTATATTAAATTGTAAGGATGTATTTTAGTATAGGAGCGTTGGTATAATACAGGATCACGAGGCAAACACCTTGATCCAATATTACTGTTAACCTGTCACTAAAAATTATGAAATGGTGCATAAAAAATAGTGCTTCAGGTTTTGTTGTTCATATTAGTAAATGTTGTCGGATTTAGTAGTAATTTTGAATTGTCTTGTGATCCAGTATTAGCGTTAAATGCATTAAATAGGCAAGTAATTATATTATGTATTGCCGTCTTCATACCTCGTAGAAAAGCCTGTCTCCAAACCGAAGAATTTCGGCGAATGCATTAAGCCAGGCCTGCAGCACGCAGTAGAATCCGCACAAAAGGAGAGCACTCCTGGGAGCACGCATGCGAACATACCTCGCACCACTGTGCCTGCTTCAACCTAAAATCAAACTTATTCCTGAGGAAATATATTAGGTGTATATACGCATGTTTTTTTTTTTAACTGGGAAAACCAATGTCACAGAAAATTTTAGCATAGACATTTTTTTATCAAGTTGCTCAGATATTTTTTCTTCTCATATAGTGAAATGATTTTTACATAAAACTAGGGCGATACGCATTATTTTTTTTTATCAATATGAATCATTTTTATGGACATCTCACATTTGACCAAAAAATGACCATGCCAAAATTGTCTGTAACATATAATTACCTACTTAGGTACGCTGCCACTTAAGTATAAGTGGGTACCTACGCCAAGAAGGCGATTTGTGGATGCAATTTCAATAAATAACAATAGTTAGTAGTACTTATCTTATATCTGATAATAAAACTATATTTTACCCGTGATTGTTTCCCATAGTCGGACCAGTAAGGTAGGATGAATCGTTCCCATAAGAAACTATTGTAGAAAATGATGGCTGCCACTTCTATGAAATGGAATAAAACTACGCCCCATCTAGTTTTTTTCGTTCTGAATAGAAAAAGTAAATATATTATTCATCCTTTAGACAGTAAAAGCCTGTTTCACAACTTTAAGTAGCTAAATATATTATGTTAGTTTTCACATAAATGTACAAGCCGACAAAATACAATATTCAAACTCTAATCTATGCTCGCAAATAGATGATATTAAAATGAGTATAATATACTATGTATATTAATAGCTGCTTAACCCATTAAATTGTTTTTCAATTGAGCGACTGCATGTAGCCCTTTGAGAGCGAATTTATAAAGCATAGTAAATTCTATTTTTGTTAATACATTTTTGACAACCTGGACAATAAATACGATAACTGTCGTATGAAGTTTACTTAAAACTTGTGAAACAGTCATTAGTATAAAACTATGCTTTATTACTTATAGGCACGTAGATACTTAAAGTGTTATCTTTAAGCCAAAGTTCTCGGGCATCTGGCCTACATAGCTAGTAGTTGATTAATTAGAATTCGATTTATGTGAAATCTCTACCTGCGTTTAGCTTCACTTCAATTGTGGGACAATTCATTTAGGATCTGACGTATAATCTTCAGAAATTCATTTATTGTCAGGATTGTTTTTCATCATAAATAAAGACTGATAATTATATTATTTTCACAATAATAAAAAAAAGTTAAAAAAAATTATCACCTTGGATATTGATCTCTGTATACCAATGTAGGTGCAAAAATAAAGTAAACGTAATGTTGGAATGAAGGCAGAGGAGGACCCTTTCCAAAGCACCGAGGACCACACGCCACGGCAACTGCGTGGATTTTCATTGCCAACCTAAACTGAAAATAGAAAAATATTTATTGAATTCATAATATATAACTTTGATTATACATCCAGGACGATCTAGAGGTGAGGTAACGTAGCTGGGTTTACCCCGTTTCTTTCTACTCATAAGCTACGGACAAATTATAGTGTGAAGGTGTAGCCAATTTCAATTAAGTATACAATGTAATTCTTCCTATACACCCGGTATACGTATTACGTAGTAATGTACACTTAGGTAGAATGATGAGTTGTTGACAAAGACAATCTAGTTTTGTTGTAATGTATATATTATTCTAACTAGTAATATGTCAATGGTTGAAATTTGACGGTAATTCATTAAATTTTCAAGTTTGAACGTTTTTGAATCATTTCTCTATATGAACTTGTACTCTTTCATGTGGGCAAAGGCGTGAGCAAAAGTATATATTGTATAATGTACAAATATATTTCTATATTCAATGTAATTATGCCAAATTTCACATTCCTTCTCGCGCGCAATGTGATTAAAAAGGAGGACAAAGTTTTTTCATCATGTTCTAATATAATACTTATATGTGTTTTAATTGTGATGATTGGTAACACTGGCATAATGTTGCATCCAATATCGTATCTTTCAGAAAAATAATGGAAGAAAAACTAATTAGGTGATAATAGAGTCCATTAAGGCAAACCTTGGTTTTTGCACAATTTACACAGCTGTGTATGTTATACTTGAGCTAGTAATGTAACAATATATTGTATGTAGTACATTAGAAAAAATTGCCTACCGTATGTACTGTAGATGATATTTTAGGTGTAATTATTTAAATTACCTAGAATTGCATTAAGTAAAATACATTTTAATGAAACATTTTAGATGCAGATAAAATTCTTTTGTGTGTATGATACAAGAAGTAGTATAAAATATATATTGCTAATAACACATCCTATACAAGTATTGTAGGGTACCTATTATTTCATTTTATAACTAGTTACTGATCAAGTTGATAAATTACATCCAATAGTTTTAAAACATCATTGTTACCTTTAAGAGCGAGAAAAAACAATGTATTTGTAATTAAGTCTGAAATTAAAAGTCCTTAAGTATTTTAAGTGTCGCAAGCAACTCAGTTGCAGTTGAAAAATCGTTGAGATTACCAAGCTTTTTAAGAATAGAAAAATTACATTCCTTATTTATATGATGAAATAGTTATACTACTGGCTTGAATATAAATGATGTCAGACTGTCAGCAGACAGCAGATGGCAGTGAATGGCGATCGTTTCGCCGGCAACAGAGCCCGGTAAGTACAGCAACTGCCGTCTGCCCTGTTATTTACTGGCGCCAGCCACCCGCACTGACAAGGGTCTTACCCAGGTGATTTATGTAATATTTTACTTTCAATGCTATTATACCCTTTCTGCTCCTACCTACGTCTAATACTTTGAAAACATTTTTGTGCATTAATTTTAGTAACGTGATATATACAGTTTAGGACAATGTACTCAGTTTGTACTTAAACAAAATATCTAATGCTGTTGTGTCTTTATAAGCTTTGTACGATAATATTATGTTTGAGAACAGCGACATTTTTGATAACCTTTGGGCAGTTACATTAATGTCATCATCGACTCCGTCAAGATTAGTTTAAGGAGGTGCATCTGCACCTACATAATATCAAACTTCATATTTAAATAGCGTTGGTTTTTTAAAAAAGTTTTATCATAAAAAAACTCTGTGGTCGTTAGTTCCCGTTGTTGCAGATATGTTTCGTGACTTATATTTTTTGTGATTTTATTTCTGGGCAGGGGGATGCACGTGTACCTACTTGCACCACCCTTCTGGCGCCCATAAATGTCATAACAAATAACTTCCTAACACACTGGTGATTTTGAATAAGTATCAACTAGGGGGGCGTCTTCGTGGATGAAATAATCTCTATGCAATATATATTTCGTTGGAGCCGGAAAATTAAAAATAAAACTTTTTCAAATAGGCACTTATTCATCCATGACTTGATTGTCTGCTACTTGCATGATTTTAATTTAAATGCAACAATAATATATAATGTAAGTAATATGTATAATAAATAATAATATCCTTCTTTACTACTCAGGGATGAGGTTTTAAGCCACCACGCCAGTGTAGTGCGGATCAGCAGACTTCACATACCTTGAAAATGTCTCAGGTATATAGGTTACCTCACGATGTTTTCCTTCATCGTTAAAACAAGCGATAATTCATAAAGAATACTCAGATAACTTTAGAAAAGTCAGAGGTGTGTGCCCTTGGGTTTTGAACTTGCGGACGTTCGTCACGGCAGTACGTTCCACTCCCAACTAGGCAATCGCCGCTTATAATTATAGGTAATTGTTTATGAATAATGTTAAATAATTCTAAACAGTATGGCATTAGTCACAGGCTTGGTTTCATAAGACTCGTAAATCTAATAATTCTCTACGTATCTAATCATGTTAAGTGGAAAAAACATAAATAACTTTGGATAATTAAAAAAAATATAATATGATTAGATAAACATTAATATTTCTATTATTTATTAGCTTAAACATCATATTTATGCACACTTGCATACATTGGTTATAGATATAAACTTAAAAGTTATACAAGTCTTATTCATGTTGTTAGTCATCAAAAAAATAAATAAAGCCACTTTAAAAATCCTGAGTAACTATTTTAACTCTATAATATTAATATATTATGCGATTAAATAAATCTATGTTGATTACTTTATAGGCAATGATATGGAACGATTTTATTGAGACCATAGGATTTGTAAATGTAATATTAGAAAAGATCTGATTAGTTATGTTTCATTGATAATAAATGTAGATTGTTTCTTCTAGTTTTTATAGATACACACTAATAAAACTTACGTAGCAAGTTATTGTTACAAATTACTTTGGTGTGGAGTCAGGGCACATAAATAGGTAGTTGTAGGAAAGTTAGATGCTCTTAGTGTAACACATAGTTTATTAGAGCGCTTCGAAGTTTCACCCTAATAGCGTCCTTTGATATATCACTGTTGTGCATCAATTTGTGTACCTACACCGTGATATTGATAAGTATGTGTAATTTCAAAGTAAATTTATTAAGCGTTTTACGCTCTTCTTTTAAGAAATTTCTGTATATTTTCTATGTCTTCGTATGTCAAAAGTGTAAAGGTTTTGTCCAATATGATTTATCTAGAGATTGAAGAATTAACACTTAGGTAGATATAAGAATAATAAAAATGACTTACCATTTCACAGGTAACTGTGACAGACGATGCCAGCGCTAGATGTTTTTGGCTTAAATTCCATATTGGCACACCAATTAACGCACCTTCCAAGAAAACTAAGCCACTTATGCCCAATATTACAAAGCCTTGGCTCGCTCCTGAGAATTTAATCAACGATAGTAATTGTGAGCCATTCGAAAATAATTTGAGTAATTATATTTAAACAAGATGCGATAAAGTTTAAATTAGAAATTATTTTAAACTCGTATTCTCAATTTAACTACCTACAAAGAGTGAAATATCTAATTAAAACTTTAAGAAACATTATATAAAACTTTTCGGTAGTAAGTGGTTCGATAAAGTCCTTTGTTTTATATTAAATTAAATACGCAAGCAATTGTTTCACATCGCTTTTTATTCGCCATTCAAAAAGGAACGACCAACTTTGTTCTTTGTCAATCAACAATGTTTCTGACGTACGCTTAAGTGCATGTTTCGTGGTATATCTAAAATTCGGGATCCTCTATACACGAATTTGTTTTATGCATCACTGACTCACCATCAAGTTTAGCTGAAGTGTTTTGTAGAGTCACGTTAAAAAAGGTAACATTTTCGTTAGAACAGCCACAAAGGTTTGTCGAAAAGGCATGCCTTTGTATTGTTTGCGTGGAACGAAATGAAACTTTGCGATGCGGTAAATTGGAAGATGCGATGTAAAGGCACACACGAACAAAAAGAAATTGTACGCTACAGGCAGGATGTAGATATTGCAACTTCACCCAAAACTAAAATGTGTTATTCCTTTCATTCATATTTCCTTTGCGATATTTTATTTCAATTAGCGCAGTAATTGAATTCGAGAAGGGTAGAAATAAGAAATATTAATTAGATAATAATATGTATCTACTTTTCACCTCCTGGTGTGAAATTAAACAAAATATGTTAATAATAATTCATTAAAACGACAATTTATAATGTATGGTTGTCTATTGTCGTTGATGTTTACTAGGTATTCAAATCTTGAAGTACTACTTTTTTTAGGGCAAACCGATTTCCTAGCTTCTTTGAAAATGCTTTAAATGTAATATAATTTTAAGTCGTGTAGTGATATGAGTTAAACCCTTGTATATACGTATTATTATGAGTATAAATATAATTAGAAATATTTATAAAGGAATAGAGGATAATGCAAACAAACTTGTACCCAATCTACCGTCCTAATAAATAACAGTTTCGTTCTCTCAGTTTCATTCAGAATTCAGTTTCATTCTAGATTATATCTTGTAAAGTTATTCAAATACACACAAAAGACTTAATATTGATATTACTATTTATATTTTTTTAATATTAAGTAATGGCAAAATGTTTGCATTGCATATCGTGCTAAGTAAAGCCAAAGAGAATGTTGACAGGCAAGAGATGAAAACATCCACAGGTACGATTATGCCATCTACAATATGAGGCCCTGGCTCAATTTACACGAGAGCAACAGCAGCTAATCTTTAATATATTTTAAAGAGTAAGAACAAGTCAAGACCGAGTTTTTATCAGCGATAGAAACTGCAAGTCTGACTCACGAAGATAAGTTTTGGCTCGGTTCCGACTAAGTCAAGAGTTTGTCGCCTAACTTATTTACGCTTCAGTGGAGCATCATTAAAACAACTAACGTCTATTTACACATTTGTCATGTGCTATGTGTTTGTGATAATATGGGTAAGTTCAATACTTGACCCTTATAATATGATAAATTGTGTTAACGGAAGTGGCCTGGTCGGGGGCGTGTAAATATTTTAGCTTGTTTATTTTGTAAGTTACATAAGCGTTTTTACAAGTACCTATCAAAACGTTATAAAAATTTATATAAATAAAAAATAAATATTGGGTCATTAATTATCGTTTACTAATTCTTTTTAAGCGAAAAATTGAGTTATATACAAAGTAGATATATTAAACGCGCCTGATTTATAACTAACCGCCACTGTATTACTTTTAGACATAAATTATTGAAAGCCGAAACTTACTTGGGTATTTTTCGACGTGTTTTCCAACTGCTGCATATAATTTTAAGGCAGGAAAGAATAATATAGCAATCATAAATTCGAACAGCCATAGCAAAGCCCCTCGACGTATATCGCCAAAGCCATAAGCTATTACACTTAGTCCTACATTTATCCTGAAACAATAGGAATATTGTGTAATTTTTTTGGTAAATTTTATATTATAGACGAAACAAAAGAAAATGTTTTAATATTAAAAGTTATTTTCACACACGGTGGAAAAAGGAAGTGGTAACAAGCAATTATTTCGAAATAAAATATGTACAAAAGTAGTATACATAATTAACTGTATAGAAAAGTACTTATATCATTTTATAACTTTAAAAGTGAGACCGCACTAAGGAGTATCAGGGCCCGCGTCGCTACATTGCAGTTCTGTCGGAAGAATAATTCTTACTTTATGATGTATTATATAAACTTGTAGATGCTAGATCTTTATTATACTGGATGAAAGGATATATTGAACAAACATTTGGAATAACTTCAAATATTTTACTCAAATTCGTTGCAGCAGTTAAGCCAGACACGAATAATTAATAATTTAGTGTCGCTAAATATTAGAATAAAAACTTATGAAAAATATATGGTGGGTTTTTATTTTTTTGCAATTGGTCCGTCGCGTAGATGGAGCTGCCAACAACCATTCGTTTATGGAGTTTCGGAAGTGATGAAACATTTTCAAATAGAATAATTTGCCAGACGCCTGTAATTATTTGGCACAACGCCATTGGGTATCCTAACATTATGGCATATTCAATACTAATACTTAGCAAAATATACTTATGTGGACGTTTGACAGTTAAACCTTTGACAAAATTTTCTTTTAAAGGCATTTTACGTCAAACTATCACACTAGAACGTGCTAGTAAGTATGAAAAAGAAGGTATTTGAGCGAAAATAATAAATGGTTACCGTGTTTATAAACGTGTCAGGATCAACTGTTCTGCAGGGTAAGGTTGCGTTTTACGTTCACGAAGAAACAGACAATATTATTTAGGATTAGAAAAAAAATACAAAGATTATACGATTTATTATACGTTCCATTAAACACATAATATGTTCTATACGACTATGTACTTAGATGTCCCTGTAGGCTGTAAATATTTATACAATATATTTAAATTAAATCAATTATATTTATCAGTCAATTATAGATTGTTAGTATAAAGTTTCGTACAAAGACAAGGGATTTTGCAGAAATAAATTTCTAAAGTAATTTCCGTATGAAATTTAGTATCACTACATAGTATAAAATATAAAAATAAAATTTATTAAGTGGAGTATTATTAAAAATTAAATAAATAATTAATTTACAAAAAAGCAAGGAAGGGTATAGATTTTTATAACTTTAACCTTATTTATATATGTTACGTTCCATTTGTGCGTTTCTCCTAGTGAACCGATTCTGACAAATGAGGTGTCTAAGTATTGGCTATAGGCAAAATTTTTCACACCCTTTTTTAATATTAAACTTTTTTTTAATAAATACACTATATTACTTATAATATCTTCATTTTTATGTGTCTGTGTATTTTTGGTTTATGTTAATTAAGATAAGCGGTATTAACTACCAATCTAATTGCGGCCTTAGAACCATAGTAACATATCTTTCTAGAATCAAATTGTATGTGTAGAGTGTAGACTCAGTTTTATTATTACCAACTTCTATTCTTATGATTTAAATTGTTATTTTAAAATAAAAAGAACAAAAAGAGTATAATACCGTTGATAGATAATACCGTTGTTGTAATTGGTATAGAAAGATATAAAAATCTATACATAGGTATTATAAAATAAAACAAAGTCCCCATTTCTGTCTGTCTGTATGTTATCTATTTTATCAAAATATACAGAACGGAATTTTATGAAATTTGGTAAGGAGATAGTTAAAGACTCTGAAAAGGCTATAGGCTAATTTCTATTACGGGTAAATATGTAGCGGGACTTTTTATTCTGGAAAACTACTACACGCGGGCGCAGTCGCGAGAAAAAGCTAGTAGTTTATAAAAATAAGTAGAAAACCATCGAGAATGGCGATATGGATGGCTCTGAGTATTATGCCATAAGCTTTTGTGTACTCAAATCCAGAAACAAAACATTAATATAATTATATTTTGTCGGAATGGTCGATGAATCCCGATGAAAGGTAATATCTATCATCTTCAATATTAAAACAATACCTATAAATGGAGATATGTAATTTGTATACTTACTTTCCTCTTTCCACAAGGTCGTAGATTACCGTGTCGAAAAACAACATGAGCAGTATGACAACAAATATGTGGTAAATAGCCCTTATATGCAGGGAGTTTTCTATGAGGACTGTGAGAGGCGATTCTCGAATTGAAAATTCTGGGTCTATTTTTTTTTCAATGTGTACGGCATCTTCACTTTTTGCTTTCCCGTTGTAGTTCTCCTTACCACGATAGCGCATGCTGTCTAATGACGTCATTGTGGTTCTGAAAATTTACGTATATAATTTTAAAATCTGATAAGTAAATTGTGTTTAGTTTGGCATGACCCTAGCATAACGTATTTTTTTTCTTTTGTTCAATTATTTAAACTAACAATTTCTTGGAAGTGCACGTTTTTTTGCCCGCGGTTTTATTTTGTTGACATGAGAATAAAGTTTTAAGTACTTAGGCAACGTTGTATTAATTCTTGTTTTTTCTGGAAAGGTCGCCGCTCGGTTAAAAACCTAAAACACTGTACTATCATTGACGAGGTACTTAGAGACTAAAGGAACCGATATTTTTGGGAGGCCACGGAGGACATAGCGCGGTCATATTAAATATTATAATAATATAATAATATCAGCCCTGTATTATATACTTGCCCACTGCTGAGCACGGGCCTCCTCTACTACTGAGAGGGATTAGGCCTTAATCCACCACGCTGGCCTAGAGACTTTCCCGCCCTCACACCCACCACTACAACTCCTGTAAGCCAGGATCAGCAGTGGCACGCATTTTGTGACACCGAGCAGTGAAGCTCGGCGAGTCTCAGGGAAAACTAAAAATATGTCATTATCCCGCAACGAAATTAATCAAATAGAAAAAAATAGGGAGGAGTTGGAAATATTAATTGTCCACTTCCCTCCAGAGCAATGCGGGTGACAAAATCATGATGTAAGGAGGCGATTTAACCTCAAGGATAGGGACGTTTACAACTAGATAAGCTAGTTATAAAGCACCACGGATAAAATTAAATGAAAGGGTCCTATCACATGAGCTGTTAGATTTGATTACAATAGGCATGGCAAAAACGCCGGAAAGCACGGAAATTCCGTCTAGTCTCAACAAGGTCCATGTAGTATACAACCCCAGATGTTATTTGCATACTGTTTAACATGATGTTGCGCTCTTCATGCCAGAGACCACACTCCCAAAGTACGTGATGAGCAGATTGTTCAACCTCGTAACCAGGTGTAGAGCATGGGCACGCAGGAGAATCAACCAGCCTAAATGAGAACAGTTTACCCTTAAAATTACCATGGCCGGTAAGAAATTGCGATACACAGTAATCTATTTCTAGCCAAGTTTTAATTAGGCGATCGCGAACGTACGGAAAGTATTTATATAAATGACGCCCTTTCGAAGACGAGTCCCACCTACATTGCCATTCATTTAATAACTCGTTGTGTACATCAGTGTGCGTTTTAAATAGTCTATCGATTCTTAAGAGCTCGCGAGACGTAAGAAACTTTTCCATATCCTCTCTGGTTGAGTAATACATAGCGGCGCGACGCTGTACCTCCAAATCGACAGGGAGTACACCCGCGAGGACAGGCAAAGCTTCTGTACTAACAGTTCTATACGCCTTGCACAAGAATATCAACGCCAATCGTTGACTCTGGAGCAGTTTCCTGCGCACAGCACCGATAGTTGCCCTATCGGCCCATACAGGTGATCCGTATGTAATGCAAGCTAAGTAAGTCGCTCCATAGATGATTTTGAGCGTAGTGAAAGACAGTCCCCACGTAGAGGTCGATATCCTTGTCAAGGCGTAAAAGTTACGTTTTGATTTTTCCCCGACGTTTTTTATATGCTCTAGAAAGGAAAAAATTCGTTCTAAAATCAAACCTAAATAACAAGCCGATTCTTTCCTTTTTACAACAATATTATTAAATTTTATTCGCGGCGGTGATTTTAATATACCTTTTAAAAGCAGTTGGAACGTTTTGTGAGGTGCGAATTAGGGGTCGCAAACCGGTATCCCGGATTTCGAAAATACCGGAATACCGGGCCAAATTAAGAACTTCAAAATACCGGTATTGATTTTACAAATACCGGGATTTTCGGTATTTTATTTTAATAAAATTCAGTACAAAATTTATGTATAATTATTAATTTTTCGTGTTTTAAATCGCAACAATTTAAACTGCTTGCAATTTCATTTATCCGTATAGGCGTATATTCTATAAAGAGCGAGCTAAATACATGGCTTATGGCTATATTGCTACTTTTGTTTTGTTCTAAGCATAGCGGTGTTAACTGTTAATTGTTATTTTAATGGAACTTATAAGAAATATTTTTTGTTTTTTAAAGTCTATCCTCATTATTCATAGACGTTATTCATCTAAAGACGGAGCATTGCTGTGATTACAAGTCTGTTTCTTAGTGCTGACGGCATGGCAGCCTTCGCAGTGCGTAGACGTAGGGTCGTTGGGATTGGCTAATATTGTGATACAACTTGAATTCTAGTTGGCTGTCAGATTACCAAAGCTGAACAACAGCCCAGGATCTAGGGGGGGCAAGCCAGGGCTCGTGTCCCGGGCGGCGAATTTAGAGGGCGGCAAATTCAAACTTGGCAGACGAATACACATCTCATCATTAACGCAACTTTGACTTCTGAGACATCCAGTATATAACACACATAAATTATTATCCGCGAGGCGCGAAATGATGATGATGATGACAAAAGTAAAAATATAGGTGGTTGGGGGCGGCATTATCCAGATTTTGCCCCGCCTTCAAAAAATTCAAGATCCAGGACAGCTGAACAAAGCAAGCAAGCTGTCAGATAAACAAAGCTGAGAAACATAACAGGGGAAATATATGTAAAATACAACCTGTTTAAAAGCCTTGAGCTGCCTACAATAATGGCCTGGTATTTCATGGCAATTTCGCGGGGTTTACCGAAAGGCCGAAATTGTCCTTATTTCCCCTTACTACAGCTGCGGACACACAAGTGACTTGCTCCTGAGAATAAATTTACAAGTCATCAGCATACAGATGCTACGCACATTGAAGATTTTGTGCTAAGAGGTTTATGAAGATAGAGAACAATAATGGGGAGATTATGCCGCCTTGATGGACGCCACAGTCTGTATCACGCCAGCTAGACGAAGAATCGTCTAGGCGCACCAACTGTACCGTGGGCGTGATCATAAGGTGGGAGAGATTTGCAAGAAGAATGTCGTGACTGACTGTATTGAAGGCGTTGGAAAAATCAATCAAAGCCAAAACAGTGACATTGGAATCCAATATGCCCGCCCTAATATCGCCAGTCACTTTGAGGAGTGCAGTAATAGTGCTATGGCCAGGCCTGAAGCCAGACTGGAGTGGGCACAGTAGGTTATTTCGGTGCACATGCTCAGACAGTTGCTTATGAGCACAGGCCTCGCGCACTTTGGAGAGAAAAGCAAGAATGGATATGGGGCGGAAACGCTTAGCAAGTGATGGGTTAAGGATTTTAGGAAGAGGGATAGCAATAGCTCTCCGCCACAAAGACGGAAAGATACCAGTGCTGAGGGAGGCGTTAATGTGACATGATTGGTAGAAGTTGGTCCAGGATAAGGATTATCATGCGACGGCTGATGCTGTCACAGCCAGTGGCATTGGATTTAATGGACAGGATAACTTTTTTAATTTCACCCAACGGCACAGAAGAAATATGAAAAGTATTAATGTTAGGCTTGGATAGACCCGCTAAGAAATCCAGGGTACGACGCCTAGTTTGGTGATCAATCATGGTAACAGATGTGAAATCTTTATTAATGTCATCCAAACCAATAGTCGCACCGTTGAGATCTATGTTTTAACTTTGCCAATACCCAGAGTTCCGAGGAATCTCCAGATACTGGCTGGCGAGGAAGAAGAAATATTACTGAGAATATGTCGACGTTTAGCATTACGTACCATCTGGTTACACCGATTCCTTGCAGCCTTAAAAAGGCACCAGTTCTCCTCCGAACGATCCGAAAAGCCCGATCCCTCCGTCACATCGCCATCCTAACTCCATGTGTAATTCATGGTGCAGGAGGACGTTTTAATTTAAATTTCTTTAAAGGGGCATGGGTATCAAAGAGTGCAGTGACAGCGCGGTTAAAAATTGCGACTTTATCGTCAATAGAGGTGGCTGCCAATAGGTGATCCTAGTTAAAGTTAGCAGCATCTCCTTTCAGCTTATCCGCATCAATGCGACCAAAACTACGCAAGTGCAATATCTTAGAGGGGAACTTGGGAGGTTTTAGGGCGTAAGACATGTAGATGAGATCATGGTGAGAGAAGCCAGGAGCGGGAAATTGACCGTGGGAGAAAATAGGGGAAGGAGCAGAGGTGAGGATAATGTCAAGCCAAGTGTCGTGACCATCCGTATTATGGTGGGTGGCTTGCAGTTGTAGAACATACGGTTTAGCAGAATCAAGGACAGTAAGGAGTTTACAAGATCCATGATGATCCACCCATGATGATGTGATGAGCATATTCTGATCTTATAGATTCCAGAACTGTTTCCAGACTAGAGAAGTAATCAAGAGATGGGGGACAGTAAATAACACCTAGTAAGGTATTCACTCTCTTGACCCAAACCTCAAGAAACAGAAAATTCGCATAAGCAGAATAAGAAGCAGAGGAAGAAGAGGAAGATATTACAGTTTTATATTTCAGGTCGCTACGTAAATATATAGCGACTCCGTCCCCTCTCCTGTCAACTCGATCATTTCTAATCAAAATGAAACCAGGGTGGAGGTAAAGGGTAGAAGGAAGGTGAGGTTTGAGCCAGCTCTCAGAAATCAGAACGGCATGAACGTTGGCTTACGAAAATAATCTCTTTTCATTCAGCCTTTAACTAACCACTAAGCTGTCATTAAAATTTGACATTTAATTACTAACTTAAATGTATATATCCTATTTTTCTATCATATCATCAGTATTTGAAGAAATATCATCATATCGATAATATTTCTTCAAATACCGGAAATACCGAAAATACCGGTATACCGGAATTTATTTTAGGTCAATACCGAAAATACCGGTTTTGAAAAATAGTCCGGTATTGCGACCCCTAGTGCGAATGTAAGGCGATTTCTTTCACCCCATTCAGATATTAATTGTAAACACGTATCCGCCAAACTTTCAAGCCCCGATCTACTATTAGATTCTATTAGTAAGAGGCCGTCATCCGCATATCCGGTTAAAGTGCATCCTACAGGTAAGGGAATTGAAAGAAAATCATCGAAGCTCAAATTCCATAAATAAGGACCTACAACTGAGCCTTGTGGACATCCCATACTCAGCGACTTCGACACGCTGGCCTAGTGCGGATTGGTAGACTTCACACACCTTCGAAATTCCAATAGAGAACTTCTCAGATGTGTAGGTTTCCTCACGATGTATTCCTTCACCGTTAAAGCGCACGATAAATTTACAAATAATACACACATGATTTTTAGAAAAGTCAGAGGTGTGTGCCCTTGGGATTTGAACCTACGGACATTCGTCTCGGCAGTCCGTTCCACACCCAACTAGGCTATCGCCGCTATAACCATTATTGAATATTATGATGTCACTATATTATGCACGTACTTTGGGAGGTCGCGTACCACTCACATCGCCTTATAGAAAAGATGCTATATAGGAATCTGTCTGAATTTGCGCATGTCCTGCCGTGGGCATTGAATTGTTCCATTACACTAGTCTTTGATGGCTTTTAAATTTTCACAATGAGCCGCTTGATGATCCACTTTTCCATAGATTTGAGACGCTGCACTGGCGTATTATATTTGAAATGTCCTAAGTTCTACCGCGAGTATAGCCATAACTAACGCGTTGATTTCTATAAACGGCGACTTCACGAGACGCCTAGCATAAAATGTGTATGTACAATACACATTACGTACGTACGTTAGGTATGTACTGTATATAGTTAGAGTATTCTCGAGTATTAAAGCCTTTACTACGAAATTATAGGCTGTGCACTTACTTTTTGGATAAATATAACTATTATGCAGTTATTAAATAACACTTTTAGAATATTTAAGTATATAGGTACTTAATTACATTTCGTTTAAAAATTTTGACAATTTAATGTTAGATCAATTTAAAGTTTTAAGGTCGAATTCAGAGGTGTGTGCCTTGGGATTTGAACAAGCGAACATTCGTCTCGGTGAACCGTTACCTACTAACTAGGCTATCCGCCATTTTCAATAAACGATCGCATTCGCATTTGTCGACTTATCTCAAAAATTTACTGATCAGAATATTTTTTTTCCTGACTTGCTTATAAATGAGTTATTTCGATTAGTTCATTCACGGAATCGGATTGCAAATTGTAATTGGGATCGTTAACTGAAAACGACTATATATCATGCACCACATGATGTTACAAAACAAAATATGCAGTAAGTAATGCACAATAATTCAAGATGAATAAATATTTAGAAATATTAATATAATAAAATAGCCAATAGGTATTTTACAAAACTTCACGTGTAATTTGGAGATATATTGAGTCATTATTTATCATTAATTCAATGAACAATCAGTATATCCAATTTATCAAGCTTTTCTTTATCTAAGTATACCGCAGGTGGTTTTAACCCTAAACAGGTAGGTGCGACTTCTAGAAACAATAAAATTAATTCTATTAATATTTTTTTTTATACCTCCACTAACTTCGATTTAATTACCTATAATTTAAATATTGTTAAAATAAGATTGATACGATTATTCGAATTAAAGTTAGAATAACAAGTACATGAATAAACTTGATATTGAATTTTTAAATTTACACACCACACAAATTTTCTAACGCACGTAAATAACCAAATTTAGATTCAAATTAAATTATAAATATTTTCCACGCCATCCACACAACTACTTCTTGATGCACTTCACAATAATGTCGCTCCATTTAAAATTTTAGTACCAACTTAAAAAAAAAATAAGTAATTGAAGGTTGAACGTAAACCTTTTATAAATAAAATCTTGTTGCATGATGGTTAACAAGGCCAATTTATTATTAAGAGCAGATAAGATTTTTGCAATAACAATAATATTTATACCATCTTAAACATTGTTGTCTATCATATGTGTAATTTTTATATTTAAGTAGGTAGTTACCTACTTTAATATAAAAATAGTTATACTTTCTTATATTTGGTGATCTATTTGTATGTTGGTATCTAGCAATTTATTAATTAATATTTATAATTTAAGTGAAATGCTAACTAATTATATTTTATAAATATTGTATGTTTTTATCGAATCGTTCCAATCATGAGTTTTCAATCTCAATATACCGACATAATATAGAAAAACAAACAAGTCACAATAGGTTGATAAAAAATCATACAATCAATTATATCACATTGCCAGTATGCAGTATTTAATTCAGTATTATTACCACCTTTGATATTAAGTCGTAGGGAAGTAGGCAAAAATTGTAATCTGGCTTGATAGCCGATATATAAATATCTGCATAAAATAAAATTGTTACGAGGAGTTTTAAAAATTGTTTAGCAAGCTGTCCTTAAAAAAAAAGGAAATAATGGACATTAAAACCAAAATAATTTACTTACCTGTAATAATTACACCAAACAACAATGTCGTAATATTTTCTCACAAAACAAAAGGCAAATTTACCCACATTTAAAATGTAATAATAAGTGTAAAAATAAAAGTATAGATAAATTATTAGGACAAAGCCATTGTCATAATTATTTGAGCACTAGTTTAAACGCAACAACAAATTCCACCCCCCTACTTATCGATAATAAAATCGAACTCCGACTGAACAACAGATACAAACATACACATTACATTGTAAACTATCTAACTAACCTTTCACATGAGATAAATTCAGAACCAAACAACACACACTTCAGACAACACTATTTGTTCCACGTTATGTTAGATTATAATAACATCCGTACCAACATGTTTGCTCATTTTATACAATAATTTCTATTGTATTAAGTTTGTCGAATCCTACTTGGATGTTAAATAAAAAATAACAACCGAAACGATCAATGCTTTCATAAATAGTGTTTTACTTTATAAACCTTATCAATAATGGGTATGAAATTATTTTTATCTGTGTAGACTGAGATAGATTAAATAAATCCTAATACGGTTATCTGTTTAGAATGATAGGTAAGGATGAAGCAATAAGGATTTGACACAATTGGTATCCAATAAGCGACGTCTTTCTTACTTCCTTTACCTTCCGCCATTGTTTGTCTTCTTAGCTCTAATGACATGTTAGGTTACAAATGCATAGCACTTTTTATTATTAAAAATAATAAAGTATTTTCTCAATATTTTTCTAATACAAATTTTATTCGTCATTACTTCTAGCTATGGTTTCCCAACCTTTGTATCTCAAGATCCTATCCTGTCCAAATAACTTGATATTGGTTAAATGCAACTAAACTGCTAAGTCACAAGGCAAAAAACTATAGTGGTGATGTATAAAAAAACAATAATACTGTATTATTAAACTGTCAAAGATTTCTTTATATTTCAAAGAAAAGTAGCGGCATAAGACATGGCGTGTTAAGTGATGATGGGTAATTATCATGAAGATAAAATATATTAGAAAGCTATGGACTTTTGAGACGAGATTTTGTCGTCAGTTTTCTTTAATTTTAATTTATTTAATAATAAATCTGAAGAAAAATAGAAAGCCACACATGACCGATGCTCACATTTAGATTGCGTCAAGAGGGCATAATCATAATACGTCTGGAAGCGAACATGATAGAAAATTATTGTAAGATCCAGATATGTGAAAAAGTGTAAAAATTCGTAAGAAATTTGTTGGCCAGTTTTATGAAAAATTTTGACCAGCCATAGCGTCATTCTCTTACCTTTAGGAATTGTGTTGTAATAGGTTCGATATCAGAAAACGAACATTGGAGCGTAATAGATATGTTAGAACTCACACTGAATATAAAATAAAAGAAGTTTATTATTTTAACCGGAGTGCCATTTGGTTTGGATATGCAACCTTAACTAGAGCGACTTTTATTGACCTAGTTATAACTATAGCAATTATTAAGCTTAGTTTAAATGATGGTAATGCGAGTTGTAGACCGAAAACAAAACTAAATTATTTTAATTTACCTCGCATTTCTAATATATTATTTCATACTTGTGTACAGACCGCAGACTATGTATAGCCTGAGCTAAGCTATATATATTGTACAGCCATTCGAGCTAAGCTAAATTAATTTAAAAATTGGTCGGCAACCAGCACGCGGCTAAAGTAAAGAGGTTACCTGTTTACAGTATAAATACCAAAGACATTAAACTATATAATTAGTTATAAGCGCAAAATTTTTGTATGAGAATCTTCTAATGTCCGTTTTATATAATCTTAGAACTATTTGATAAATACAAAAGTTAGCGTAGACGTTTCCATGTTTTTTTGTATTAAAGTAAAATTTTAAAGACAAGTAGATCATATCGAGGATACTTTTAAATACGTGGGATTTTTACAAGTATAAGGGATTTTACACTCCATTTACAGGCGGACCTGGGTACAACGCCTTTTGAAAATGTAAAGTATAATTGAGTTAATAACGTTGTAGTACGTACTGAGGTTCACAATAACAATGAGTCCTTGATGAAATAAATGTCGTGACTTAAATAAAAATAGGAACTTCTATGTACAATTATAATTACGTAGGTAGGTAATTATAATGGTTGCTATAAGGGCATGAGGCTTGTTATTATGAAACATTATTTTTCTACTTAACCTAAGTATCGTGATAAACCCCCTTTCCCTTTTTGATTGTTTACTGTCAAATTCGCCTGTTTATGTTTCATAAGAAATATGTTCATTACATGGTGGAGATAAGGGTGAATTTCCTATATTAAGTTTCTAAAACTGCCGCCAGATAATTGCCGTAAGTAATTTATTCAACTCCCTATTTGTTTTACACGGATATTTTTTCAGAAGTAGGTAACCCAAGTTACATTCTCAGCCACCCTCAATAAAATGTAATAAAATGTTATGTATGGTACCCGATATAATACGAACCTATTTTAAATTTTAAAATCTAAACTAAATTTGACTCCATTTTTAATTTGTTTTGATGATCGTAGTAGGTTCATCGAATGAACCTGTGCTAGAATTCCCTACAATTCGTGTTGTGTCACGAACAAAACCTACAAAAATGTGCTTGAATACACCGTTGCTTTTTATACATTAACTAGCTTTTGCTCACGCCTTCGCCCACGTGAAGGAGTTTTCCAGGATAAAAGTCCCGCTATATATTTTCTTGGGATAGAAAGTAGCATATAAACTTTCCAAGGTCTTAAACTATCTCAATACCAAAATTCATAAAAATCCGGTAAGTAGGTTTTGAGAAAATCGATAACATACAGACAGACAGAAAGGGGACCTTGTTTTATTTATTCATCAGTAAAATAATTAATGTTACCTTTAATGGAATCAATCAAGTACGATTAGGCCTTACGCACCTAATGTGCCGTACCATACAGAGCAAGCCCGATTCTTAAACATTTTTTTATACTAAGGACGAGAGTGTAAATCGTCCCCAAATATCTCAATTGAGTATCTAGTATTAATGTTGGTGAAATAGAAATAGCATTTAAAAGCAATTTGAAGTAGTTTATTTGAAGTAAATAGCTAATAAACAACGTGTATAGTATAACATGGTACCACCATTTTACCTTATCTAAATATGGCAAAACAATTTTTTATTTGTACGTGTTAAAAATATTAACAAACCCACTTAAAAGGTTAATGAGTTTTGTAGCTGCTTAAAATGAAGCACGTCTGCAAGTTATGACTTTATTAAACTTAGTAGATGTATTACGATTTCTTCAAATAAATATTATTATAATATTGCAAGTACTTACTCGTTTTTGCTGGTTACCGTCTACATGTACGCTATTAGCAATATTTAAATGTACTTAATATTTTAAATACACAGATCGAGTATAGATTAGTGATGTAACGAATATTCGCATTCGCGAATATCAATATCAGAAAAAAAAATTGAGGATAATAGTAGACTGCCTCGGTGGCATAGTTCTACTGCATGTGCGGTACTGCAGCACCCTAAGGTCCTGGGTTCGAATCCCGGATCGGGCAAAGTGATATTTGGGTTTTTCTGCTCAGTATCAGCCCGGAGTGTGAAATTTGTGCCCGACACGGCGATAGGCTCGCCCCTGTCACACTATTAGACGGAACACACTTGGCGAAAAGTGGGTGCCCTGGTTGCGCCTCTGCATACCCCTCCCGAGATAATATTCGTAATACTGTGTGTGTGTAATAGTAGGTTAATAAAATCAAAATCTAAACTAAAACAATATTCTTCTACAATAAACTATAGATATAATCTAAACAAACAAACAAAAAATTATAGACTCTCAAAGAAAAATACCTCTCTTTCTTAAAACATACCAATTAATTAACTATTTTTACCATGTTTTTAAGTTAGTAATTAAACTTGAGTAGAGGAATATTAAACTTTAAAAATAAACAAAAATTATTTCGTTTACTTTAATAAAGCTTAAAAATGTAATTCTCATTAGAACTTGTAACACATTAGCAACTAAGAAATTAAAAGCAATTGAAAGAAACAAAACAAATTCTTCTATATTTTTTTTATCAGTCTTTACATAACTTTCTAATGTTTAGATAATTATCATCTTAGATAATAATAAAATTTAGATAATCATCATAGAAAATTGGCGCCAAATTTGAACAAAAACTAAACATTCGCATTCGCATTCGCGAATGTCGGTAGCAGATATTCGCATTCGCGAATGTTCAAAAAATGACATTCGTTACATCACTAGTATAGACGTATTGTAATCACACAAATAAACCTAAACATATTTCGGGACGACGCTTCAGATTCAGTTTAAGCATTTATATGTTTAGAAATCGGACTTGTATTGTATTGCATTATAGCCCATTTCAAGTGTTAATTTTAAAGGATAAACCTGAAGCTAATAAGACCAATGCACAGGGCCGTAGCTAGGGAGGGGGGGGGGCATTGTGGGGCCATGTCCTACCTTAAAATACTAATGCCCTACCTTAATAATCAACTAAATTATACATAACTACGCTTTCAAAATATATGGAGCAGCGGGTTTTTTAATTCATCATTTGAAATTTGGTTCTATAGTAAGAGTTATTCGTATTGAAGGGTGGAATAACCCTCTTTCGAGATTTAAGGGAATTTTGTTACAATCTGTATATTACCCTAACAATTGCGGAAGCATTAACCTGACTTATTCACGTTCACATGTCAAGAAAGCCAAAATCGATTGACCAGATTAAATTTAGTAACATTTTTAGTTCCGCCCTAGCTGTAACCACAGCCGTCCTACCTTAAATTCAAGTCTAGGTACGGTCCTGCCAATGCAACAAATTTAACAACTCATAATGAATATAATATTATTATAATAAGTGTTGTGCTTTTTTATCAAGGACGGCGCATAGTCAGCCGTGTGGGAAGATAATCCGCTGTATTACTTCATGTTAGCCAACATCTTTGGCAGCTAGCGACAGGCTGCCTGTTGCTAAAATAATGTACTCGTATAAATGAAAATAAATTGAGGCGTGTTTCTTAACTTAATACCATACCGTATTATCGTCATTAGTTATGTGGAGGGTGAAAAGTGAATAAAGTTTACATCCTACTATTAGAAATAGTCCAGTGGTTGGAATTCGATCAACGAATTTGATAATAATATCTATGTATACTGTTAGATCTCAGATTTAATTTAATAAAAAAATACTGCTGAACTTGAAATCGTTATTTATTTGATTTTCTTAAATGAATTTACATGAAATCGTTTATTCACATTTAACAATTAATAACTTTTAGTGACACTAGATGACAAATTAAACTTATAGTTAAACAAGACAAGTATGTACTCACAAACCACACCGACAATTAAACCAAGGGCTTCTGCTCGCAAGCAAATTCACGATAAGAAAGGACTATGACAGCCATGTTTATAAGAGAACTCAATGATTCTTCCACTACATCTACTCTTGTTTTCTGGATATTCCAACATTACTATTATATAAAACTAAAGAGTTTGTTTGTTTGAATGCGCTAATCTCAGGAAGTACCGGGCGAATTGAAAAATTCCTGAAGTGTTGGATAGCTCATTCATCGAGGAAGTTTATAGGCTGTATAACATCACGCTATGACCAATAGTAGCGTAGCATTTATGAAAAATTTTGCAAATACGGAGAAAAATTATTTCTTCTGAGCGTTGCGTAAACGGTTAAAGTTACACAACAGACATGTATAACGGTATTGTTCCTCTTAAAAAGTTCTAAAAAATATATTATAGAAATAAGTCCCCCGATGCATCTGTTTGCCTGTCTGAACGCGATTAACTCAAAAACTACGGAGATGGAAAGGACAAAGGCTATACATACTTTCCATCTCGGGAAAATATGTAGCGGGGCTTTTATACCAGTAAAATCTTTTACACGGGCGAAGCCGCGAGCAAGAAAGTTATGTATAATTATTATATAAATTTAATTTAATTTCTGCACTCCTGTATATTAATTTTAATTACGCCAAATCTACCCTTCCTTGCGGGCAATGTATAAAGTTTTTTTTCAAGTATTAATATATTGATATTAAGAAATTTTATTTATTTTATTTTATTTTATTCAAGAGATACAGAAAACAGTTAAACATTAAATAAGTAGAGAGTAAATTATGCATGTACTGCATTAATAAATATGTAACCAACACTACTGTTCACAGTTTAACAGAAAACTTTACAAAGAAGGAACAAACGTCTATTATAGGTTACAAGTATGAGAAAATCTCAAGCCCGTGATATTCAGTTTATAATACATTCGTAGAAAGTAAGTCATACATTGTTTTTTTTTTAATTTTTGCTTTGAAAGAGGGAAAATGTCAACACTGTTGATATGAGTATTATAAATTTAGAAGATTCGACGAGTAGGCGCACGAACCTCGACATTGGTCCTGCATGTGTGTCCATGTGGAACAGCCTCGGCACGCGCACCTCCCTTCGCATAGCAATCCTAGGTACTAGTGATGGCAATTAATGCTATTTCGAATTTATTTCATTAGCATGCTAATTTTTATGTCTTTGCATGCTAAATAATTATGCTAATTCTAATTGTTAATATTACGCATGAATTTAAAATTATGTGAATTTTAATTTCCGAATTATATTTCGTAGTTTAAAATGCGCAATGAAGAATTAGCAATTCGCACGCAATCAACGGACCAAGCTCAAGGTACAATTTTTTTATTTAACGCCAATGTCCCTTCTGTAAATTTTATTAAAATTATATGATATAAATTTGTATATTATAGAATATAGAATGATTATTATACTTACTAGAATGTGCAAGATTTCCATAAAATTACTTATAATTTTTTATTCGGGTATAATATATCTATTATTATTATTGTGTGTATTATTATCCGGCCTAATATTTGATAATTTTCAAAAATATAAAAAAATCTATGAGCCTCTGCGCGCGACGTACCTCCCGCGCCTTTTTTCTCGCTCTCTTATTCACTCAAAACAGGTCGCGTTAGCATTAGCATTAACATTTAGCACGGAATTTATCATTATTCCTGCGGGCGATAAGGAGACCGCGCATGCTTGCGCTGCTATTGCTAAGTACGCTAACACATGGTTTAATTGGCACTTCACTAAGTTTAGCAACTGTATTTAATATGTGAAATGCTAAATGTGGTTTAGCATGCTAACAATTAATGCTAATGCTAATTAATCCAACACTACTGCTATACAACACAGCTTATTAGTTATATCTATACAGTCAAATAATAAGCAAACGTCTGGATTGTAGAATAAGCATCTTGTGTTGATTTAATAACTGCTCAAACGGGACAGTTGATCGAAATCATTTATAATTAATAACGCGCATAAATTTTTTCTCGACTATTTCTAATCTATCATTATACTTGTCGTAGATAGGATTCCCAATCAGTACAGCATATTCTAGTTAGGATCTTATCAAAGTTTTATTACACGTTTATGTCCACGTATGCAGGATTAATACTTACGTGAAATAAGTCCTAATTACATATATGTATACTAATAGATACTGAAAAAGAAATACCATAGAACCTCTAAGCGTCCCATTTGAATTTGATATTTTTACCATAAAAAGAAAATTTGATTATATTAGTCGTTAACAATGACTTTTCAGTTTTAATGGTATAGAGTAATGCGTATTTCACATTGTTAAACCTACCTTGGACGTAGAATTTGCAATCCGGCACCAATTTCGATCCAACGATACCCGTCCCGGGACCGGTTGTCTTAGAATCATAAAAATATTCAGATTTTTCGTTCAAATATTAAATAAGTAATGACTGATTATGATGACGATGAATGATGAATGAATTATTGAATAAATGCGGGACATAGCATAACTTGGTGCTAAATTTTAATCGAACTCCGTTCAGTTGTTTCTGCGGCTACCTCCAACTAGCATATTAATATTTCTTCTTTTTAATTTTTTCCTTAATATCATTGGTAAGAAAATCTGTTCGCGGCTGCACCTTGCTATAAGATTGTTTCAGGTATAAAAATAAGTCTATAGTACTCTAAAATAATGTAGCTTCCTACTATTTAGAGGGTCTTCAGTATTGGTATTAGGTTATGCTTTAAAAATTAAATAAAATAAAAACTAGCTTTTATCTAAATGCTCTAAAAAGAAAAAAATAAACTTTTATCATCATAGTAAAAATATCTGCCGTGTATTATATACTGTCCCATCGCTGGGCACAAGCTTCTTCTACTACACAGAGGGATTAGGCATTAGTACACCACGTAGGTTTAGTACGGATCGGTATTCTTCATATACCTTCAAAATTCCTTTATTTTTATCTAGATCAAGTAAATTATATATTACTAGCTTTTGCTCGCGTCTTCGCCCGCGTGAAGTTTTTCGGGATAATTTTTTTTCCGACTTACTCGATATGTATCTTTATATTATGACCAAATTACACAAAATCATTATAAATTGTAGCCTATATGTTATTCTGATATATAACCAATATTCCTGTATAGTTTCATTCATATCCGTTCAGTAATTTTTTTGTGAAAGAGCCACAAACTTACATACATACATCATATTAGTAGGATAATATTAGTTTACATTAATATTTATTGAAAGACGGTTAACTCCAGTGATTAGTTCCCTCAAATTATAACAATAATAAATTTTATTTTGACAAATGATAAATTTCATTTTGTAATATAAATATGTTTATAAAGGACCTTGCAACACTACCGCAACTTATTTTTTTTGTATGTTATACGGGGCAAATAAGCATACGGTTCACCAGATGGTAAGTGATCTCCGCCCATGAATATCCGCAATACCAGGGGGCATAGAGATGTGTTGTAGGCCTTTTAATGGGAATACGCTATAGGTATTTCTGATGGTCGCCAGGTCGTATCCATTTGGAAATGCTGCTAGCGGCAATTGCGTATACATAAGCGAGCAAGATTTTTATTACAAATAATCCTACTTTTGACCTAGCAAATGCGCATTCTAAATGGATTTAATCTCAATAATTCCAATTAAGTCTGAAAACTTGCTTCTTATACCAAGGATACATAAAGCAATGAGATATTTTTTAAGAAATCTGACTATGTGTGTATGGCATGTATTTATGTAAATGCCAGGTCAGAATTCAGTAACTTCCGCCGGATCCGGTTTACCGGATTGCAATACTTACTAGGACGTATTTAGAGAATAATATTTAGTGTTACTGAAAATTGTATGCGTATTAATTTTTATTATAATATTTATGTATTATTTAATCTTACTTATCAAGCGGCGATAGCCTAGTTGGGTGTGGGACGTACTGCCGAGACGGATGTCTGCAAGTTCAAATTCCAAGGGCACACACTTCTGGCTTTTCTAAAATCATGTGTGTATTCTTAGTGCATTATCGCTTGCTTTAACGGTGACGTAAAACATCGTAAGGAAACCTACATACCCGAGAAGTTCTCTATAGGAATTTTGAGGGTGTGTGAAGGATAACAATCGGCACTAGGCCAGCGTGGTGGACTAAGGCCTAATCAATAATGAATAATCCCTCAGGATAGTAGGGGAGGCCCGTGCCCAGCAGTGGGACATTTTCATATAGGGCTGGTTTATTGATATGTGATTATTATATTATTAAATCGTACTTCTTATTAACAAAGCCAGTTTGTGAAAACGTTTGGATGTATAGATGTTTCTCAGAAGTAAACACAGAATCAGTTTAACAAATTTGGAACAAATTTGGCATGCAGCTGGGTAATATCCTGAATTACCAAAGAGGTATACTTTTCATCCTAGTAATTTGCTTCCACGGAAAAAAATAGATTTTTGTACAAAAAGCGCTGGCAGCGTACGTGTGACGCTATAAATCACTATAGTGTGATTTTGGGACTTTTGTATCGGGAAACGCTTTCAACGCGGGCGAAGCTGCCAGCAAAACTTAGTGTTACATAAAACAAAGAAACATAAAACATACATAGAAGCTGTTATAGGTAAATCATGTAACGGTAAATATAAAAGAAAAGAATATCAATTAATTACGGCGGATGTTATGTATTAGTTTATTTAAGACTTTTACTTTATTTTTCATTTAACATTTTATATTATTAATTGTAAGTACTTAGTGTCTAGGAGCGACCCTGGTACAGACACCGTTCAGGCACTTAAGAGGGTCACGACAGATGGCGGATGGGGTCTCTCCAAGCTCTTTGCTGTAGGTCTTACAAGCGGCGTTCTCACCTGATAAATAAACAATGTTTAATAAAAAATATATCATTTAAGACTTATTAATATTTATGAACGTTTTTATGTCATGTTAGAATTGTATAATGATTTCGATAAAATGTGATTTGGTACAATCGAACACATGATATCTATCTGCAAAAGTGCATTTACACACACGTACATCACGCCTTTATCCTCAAAGGGTAGGCAGAGGTTCAATTAAGGCACACACTTCACGTCTGTGTCTTCCTTCCCCTAATGCGATAGGAGTCTATGACCATATCGGCATAAATTCCAGGCTCTGACCTGATATTAAGTAGAAAAAGCCAATATAAGTTTTCCGATCTGGTATTCGAACCCAGGACCTCAGAATGATGTCGTACTGCTAACGCCATGCAACTATATCACCGAGGTAGCCTATCTATAAAGATTTTATAAAATAAAAAAAAAATGAAAATATTATACATATGTATAAGTATATAAAGAAAGAGCAAGACAGAGAAACTGAAAGTTTAAATAATTGCATAAGCAGGTAATGTATTTTTGTGAAAAACATTGTTTAATGTGCTGTTTATTTTATTTAATAAAATTAAAATTTACAACTACGAGAGTAGCCACAGAAGTTGATTTGAAATCCTACAATTTACCCCTTCTAGTCATGTAAGAACAAATGCAATGCCACATGGATGTGTAAACAGGCAACATGTTGTCGCCTATGCAGAGTACTCACTCAACCGGCTAGAATACGCTAAGCGGGTAATGATTGCTCAGTAAGCGAAAAAGGTACGAGAGAAATATTACAGTTGCTCAGTTGGCTACATTTTAAAACCATTATAATATGGTCTCTGGTGCAGTAAGTTTGAGAAAGGGATTATGATTATATTGGGTCTTTGCTACTATTGCATCATGAGACCACGTTCAGCTTTAGATGCGTGTCTTACGCTTGTCTGAACGGTGACTTAAGTGGAGTTAGTATATGTTAAAACTGATTACAATCAATCCACAAATCTGTTGAGACTATTCAAGCAATACTTGAGATAGCTTTACTACCACACTAACTGAGAAGTAAATAGGCAGTATGCTTTATGGAGTAAATCTTGTTGAATAAAGTATTTAGAAAGATAGATACGATGTAAAGTTTTACCAAGCATAGTAACGCAGGCAGGGCAGCAGGCGCATTTGCCGGCGTGTTTGGCGCGGTAGACGGAAGGGGAGCGACAGCTCGACTGAGCGATGGGCGAGCCGCAAGGGTGTTGCTTGCAGTAGTTTGAGCCGCACACCAAGTCTCCGTACACCACCGCCATGGCGCACGCCAGCACAACTAGTACTACGACAGCTTTCATTCTGTAATTCGAAAAACGCTTGATCACTAACCACATTTCTTATTGAAGTGATTTAATGATAAATTGAAGAAATTTCTTAATCATTATTTTTAGAGGCAAATTCCATCCATTTGTTCATCCTTAACATGATATATTTACATCTAAAAATTACTTTCCTCTGTTAACGTATATGAATATGGATTTGTTTCTAAAAAATAAATAAAGAAAACAAAATATTAAAAATCTTAGCCGTGGCCAAAGTATTCAAAATAAAATTTGAATGGAAACTAAAGTACGCCATTGTATTCACTAAAATCTTATGAAGATATTATAATAAAGACAAAGAAGCTCGAACAGATTAAGTATGTTGTTACAATAGTAAAAGCAATGCAATATACTTTAAATATCTTTTATTACAAATGATATAATAACTTATCCACTGTCACGATGCACTACAGAAAAATATCAGCTATTTTCAAAGTGGCAGTGATTTTGGAACCACTCGTAGATGTTGAATTTTATTTGTGGTTGCAGAACCATAAACATAATTATATAATTAAAAATGGTTTGGTAAAGTGTTAGTAGGTTTTTTGTAAATAATCGGTCACAGTATCTAATTAAAACTTGTTATCTTCTAATTTAATAATCCTTTTTTAAATACAAAGGAAAATTAATATGATAAATAAATTAAAAACAAAGAATTATAAAATACTGACTAATCAGTTTAATTTAATGAGTCGGACATTTTTATGTTTCTATAATCGTACTTTGAGATATAATATTAACTATAGGCAATATTCATCGTTCCGCAATCTTATTGAAATAATACCTACGCAAAATCCTCTTATCTTTATTTAGGCCCGTTTCTAATTGAAGTTTGTGCAAATAGACTCCGAGCAAAATTGTGAGGATGATAGTCGAATCAGAATATAAATGTCTACAATCGACTCAAATACACACGAAAAGGTTGGAAAGTCTATTATAATAAATTGGGTCCATATAGCATATAAAATTTTCGATTCTTACTGAATCAGTATTGTTTTATTCAGGGATTAGGTAAACCCTTAAATGATTCAAGCATAACTGAAAACAATTTCCAAGCTCCCGGTTTGCCAATGAACGACGCGAGCCCCGTCGTGTTTTGAATGAGAAATGAGGAGCATGAATTGTAAAAATAGGTATTTATGAGGGCGATTTGGGTTTGTATTTAAATTACCATAGATTTGAAGAGTACTATAATATGCATACCATTTCCAACAGGTCGACGTGGAGATCCTTGGGGGAGGCCTATGTTCAGCAGTGGACTTCCTGTGGCTGAGATGATGATGATGATGATGATGATAATATGCATATGTTTCTGGACTAACTACCGTAAATTTTCATATTAACGGTAATAAAACCACAAATATAAATCAGCAAGCATAATACGGTACGAAGGCAAGACTAGATTTATCGTAAATAATATGCTGCTTAAAAAGTAAAGTAAAGTTTCACTAGCCTTAGTTCTCTATTGGACATTCGCACTAGTACTGCCAGGTCCTATTTGTTTAAATATTAGGGCAAGAGGTATATATAACGAATCGGGATTTAGGGTAGTATATCGGAACACAAAAAGCAATTACTGCAAATCATGCTAAAGTTGGTTTCGATTTGAAATTATGCTTTAACATCGAAACACAGATCTCTAAGTAACAGAACAAAACAAAAGTATACCTCCAGCGATAGTGATGTGATGCGTACTTTATATTTTTTATAGGTAATAACGAGTTTAATAAATTTTATTTATCGGGACATTTAGTGTTCCGATCAGGTGCAAATCGGGACACGTCTCCATAACACTGTAAATCGGGACGTCCCGTGCTTATCAAGATACCTGGCAACATAGGTCCGCACCCTCTGCTTAGAAACGAAAGCCTCATTTACAATCTCTTATGGCCCGACTGTGTGTCTGTTATCTAGTATGTTTTTGCAAAACATTTTTTTGGAAATGTTCTCTTTAATATTATAATATTAACAGGCTTAGACCTGAAGTGATTCTGAACGAGCGAAAAGTATGCTTCTGAGAAAAGAAATGTAGTATTATAATAATACTAGCTGTATTATTACTACAGACCCATGACTGCTGAACACTGAATTTAACTACTACTAACAGGGTTTTGTTTAATTGGAGTACGAACTACATATAGGTGACGAACTACATATACCTTCAAAATACTCATCTGGGAGTATTAAGTAGGGTTTTCTTTTTTTCCACATGGTTCACATAAGGGTATTGCGTGATTCACATTTGTTTTGATAATCGTGTTTCGCATAAGGGTGAGGGGGGAGGTTCCGCTATTTGATACGTAATTCGTCCCCCCTATTAAGTAGGTTACCTCACAGTATTTTATCAAGTTAATACTTTTTTTTAACATGATCCTTCATTTGTTAACCTGGCAAGGCCGGCTTATACAAACACAACGGACTTTTGGGTGAGCGCTGTGGGCGCTTGCAACCCATGAAAATTAAGCGTACATGCTGAGGGCAATCTAGTAACGGTTTACGAACCTTGGCTCAGGACGGTCAGTGGGAGAGGATGAAACACCAACGATTATGGATGCGCGTAGTCGTAGCGAACAAACAATCTAACTATTATTACCGTATTCGTCGGCACGGGGGCCGGAACTATTAGAAATTGGGGACGGGGAACGCGGCGAGGACGGAACTGCGGCCTTGTGGAGTGTATGAGTTTCAAGAACTCGTTTATACAATGAATAGCCAGAATGATATTGTCCTCTGGGTCTGTCAGAACTGAATGCCGCCGTCTTCATTTAGCGCAGTCAAATGGAGAAGTTAATACTCTAATGACAGTAAAATTATAAGAATGGTAATTAGCCGTCTAAGCTGAACTTGTGTACAGTTAGAAGTGGGATCTTAATACTTCGCTGTGACCTAAGAATAAAATAAGCCAGTTATGTTGTTTTCATAATTTGCATTCGTGATCGGCTTAATTGATAACCTTCCGGCAGCTATTAATCCCGGCTGTGAAACAATAATTACGCGCTATAAACTTCTGTTATTATTGCTCATAATCGTCATATTTAAGGCAAACATTAAAGGTACCATACACAGGGTTGGCGGGATAAATATTTTTGGTAATTATCATAATGTTTAAAATCTTTATAAGCAAAATGTTTTACAATGTTATTTAGGATTTAGCTTATTTTTATTTTGTTACAATTACATTGTTTACATTTGTCGATTTTCTATAACGCAGTATTAAAACCACTAAAATATTAATTTGCTAATCTAACAGTGTAAGATTGCATGGAGCTTTGTAAACCACCCGTAGATACTTAATCGTAAAATTGCTTGCATAATCTTGTCGATAATTAGTATTAACCGTAATTGAATAAACTATATCTATGCTTTTAAAATAAAAAATGGTGTATTTAGCATTAATTTCTAATTACCACTAATTAACGTAGGTTTTTTGCTGCTCTATCCACGCAAATAAAAATACTATCCCGGAAAATATTATAACCTAAATGATTTTCTGCAAAATATTATATCTGCCGATAAAAATCACGTTAATATCATTTTAGAGAGAGTTTAAGAGTTTAACATAGACAGAGAAAAAGACGAAATAATTTAAATTATGCTCAATATTTATTAAGATGCGAGTATGAGCTTCGGAAAAACCTTTTTTCAGAGCAAAAAATATTTTGTATTTATTTATTTGTACAATATTACATCTATTTAACAATATTTAGAATATATTGATAAATATATTTCATGGATATATGGAATGTTTTGGAAAAGATGATAAAAAATTGTATTATATTTAAAACTTGTAACATACTTACTTGAATAAGGAGAGGAGTTACTCGTACTAACTGATCTGCAGCTACCAAATGTAATGGCTGGTGGAAAGCACACTGGAGTCATTATAAGAATAGCTCAAGATAACCCTTTACATGTTTACTTGTCAACTTGCTCCCAGAATTATTATCCGCTGCACTATCTTTGTTTTCATTCGAGATAATTCGCAGAATGTAGTAACTAAGTCATAAATATATTTACTGGATTCTTTGTATATAAGTCTCATAAAGGAAAGGGCTGTATTAGGTGGTAAGTGCGAGTTAGAAAATAGGTATGCAGGCCCACGTGATGTAAACAGCCCACATCGTTCGGATACTGCGCAATAATTATTTTGATAGTCTTTATATTTTTCCGCTTCTAATGGGTATTTGTTTTAGGAAAAAACTTTAAATTGGAATAATAAATTGAATTTATTATTGAATTTATTTTTTAATAGCCAATTGCCTCGGGATAAGGCTTCCTTAGGTTTTATGGGATAACTTTATGGCCTTTATGTATTTTTATCTCCTTACGAATAATATTTCGATGATTTAATAGAAAACATGGAATAAGTTATGAAACGATAGCGCGTAAACTTTAAATTGAAGGAATAGTTTGAAGATGAATATTATGTTGAATATGGAAATAGTGGCAAACGACCATTCTCATCTTTTGCTATCTTTGGACGCAAGTAACTGGCATTGTCTACTTCCAAGAGTTGATCAGAAGATTGCTCGCTGCAACTTGGCATAAAATCCGTCTGTAATAAACCTCGACATGTATACTTGCATCTCTGTCATTGTAGTTTACCAAACACTTGATCAAAATGTTGAAGTAGCCCAATCTCTATGAACACAGATGTTGATATATTGACTTAAGACTATGAACGGAAACCAGAGTTTCACACCAGCATTTAATAAAGCGCTGTCGCTAACTGAATACGGCCCTGTACGCGAATACACAAATCCGGTTAAGTGCTATTGGTATATATCCGTAGGGAGTTCCCTGACCTTATAATTTCTTTTATTTGAAACGTTATAATTAATAACTATGTTGGAAACGGATGATTATGAAACTCTTTTTTGTTGCTTTCCAGATTCAATAAAAGCGGATTTCCTCAATTTAGTGCAGATATTTTTGAAGCGAAGATTCTACGTTATTTCTTATACATCCGCTAAATATCCGTCAGAAAAAGTCCTTTAGGATTGAGGGACTTACAGACATAAAAACAGTCAAATTTATTGCAACCGGTTTTTAGGTATAGAAACTCTACAAATAATTTCATTATGTTTGGGGAAACGGGGCAGTTTGGATACTTATCACAAAAATGATTTTTTTTTTCAGTTTTACAAATACTTCCGGTGTCAAAACCAAGACAGACGACAGTAGGTCAAGTTAACGCCAGCGGTTACATAACATATTAAGAAAAAGTTATTTTGGAAATTGCAAACAGAGATTTAAATTTTATTGAAGTGATCAATTCTTATTAATAGAAAACAGATTTTTTTAAAACATTAATTATAGCGTGACGTACATATACATACATATGTGGGAATAATACGAACGTTTACTAATAATATTCAGATGGAAAAATGTTTGACTATTTTACACGAAATTCTGACATCGTTATTCAAATGCAGCGGTTAGCACACATACATTTCAGAGAAATATCGCGAGGAAACAGACAGATGGATAATACGACAAAGTAACAGGTTGCCGTTGACACAAAATAAATCATGACAGGACTGTTATTAATTTTCGAAACACTTGCGTATTTGACGCAAGAAACACGATCCCGGATGAGAAATTACGATATAAAACATTGTTTCAGGGATTAGATTAATGCCGTGCGGTAACATTCAGTAAGGGAAACTGGATGCGAAGTAGTGACATTTTGCCAAAGCGTTTTATAAGGGAATGGGATATTGTCTCTCTGAAGCAAATCAACTATACGCGCTAATCGGGGCTGTATTTAATAGCGTACGGATAACAATACGTCTATAAACTAAGAGTCAAGACGTAAAATGACATTACCTTTTTATTATCATTGCCAACGCGAATATAATTATGATCAGCGGTCTATTTAGAACCTGAATTTAAAGCTTAAAATAAAGACGTGAATGGATAATATGATTAGTTTTATATTTAGATATTAATGGATTAGTTTAAGATAATTTAGCGAAATCATGGTTTTATTTTGCAAGTTTGATGACCTCGAAGACCATTTAACTGAGTTTAAGTAATGCGTTTTGCTATTGTCGCTAGGGAATTAAATGCAAGCTGCGGTGTAATTACACTAAAGACATCTGACTGTGATGTTAATAGTTGAGTGTTTGTGTCACGTTGCTCGAGTGACAAACTCGGAATAAAAGGACATAATCACTTGGGAGTAGCGCTTAGAGCGCAGGAGAGAATCATCGTGATCAGCCATCACGAAACAATGCAATCTACAAAGTTTGAACGAATAATATTACGCCGGCCATTTAATATTGTCTTTTTAATGGGTGTAAAGTCTGCTAATAAAAATGTCGTTCTTGCATGATAATAAATAAATCTGTAAATATGTACTAAATTTATAAAGAGGTATAGTTTGGATGCCAACATATCCCCTGGAATTATGTCTGAAATAACAGATTTGAAATTCAAAATTGTTTCTCTAATTTGAAACTAAATGATCTCTGATTGCTGTTGACCACGTTTAAGCTCGACAATGGATATCCCATTACTTTAACGTGATAAAAATTGTTTATAATACACAAAATTGACAATATATCGACTGTAAAATTGATACATGTTCTATAAAACAACACACATAACGACTACACCATACCACATTATTTTCAGTACTTATACTTATGAAGACTTGTATCTACGAACAAACTCTGGCATGAAATCAAATTTCTTTGGTAAAATATTCTTTGAGACTTTTTAATTTAAAGGCTGACCCGTCTACTTGTTTTTGTCCTCACATTCTGTGATACCAACTTAAAATATCAATGTCAAAGTTCAACGTATCCATGCACTCTAATCCAAACGCAATGATGTAATTATTTAAAATAAATATTAGAGGTTATCATTAAAATGCCCACAAAATGTATTATAAAAATGCCGTTACTGATATATAAGCATAAACTGGTTTTTGTTTTGTTACATATCAATAAAATTCTAATATACTTGACCCTTAAACTAAAACGGCACATTTTATTAATTTAATTTCTATCATAAAATAAATTATTAAGGTCTATTTTTGCAGTTTGGGCAGAAGTATGTAATTTTTTTATGTTGTTATTATAAAACTATTATGTAGTAGGTAGGTTAAAATAATTATATAATGTGTATAGTGGTATATAAAGTGTTCCTGATAAATATTTTATAATTTGGTACGCTCTTGATAATTCTATACAATATATTTAAATCACTAATACCTATTTCAATGTCGTAGACCAAGAGCGATCTCCACTACAACTTCCAAACAAATCTTCAAGCAAAAGTTGCGAGACATCTTAGGACTTATCTAATTATGTGTTTCATCAGTAAAATGTACTTTATTATTTCAGAAGGTATTATACTGAATCACTGTCTAATGGTTTATTAATTTAAAGGGAAAGGTGACATCAGACCCTCGTATCTATAATATCTGGTGCCAATAATTGGAGATAATGGTGTTAATCGCAGAGAGATGACTGCGATTGAAGCTAATGTATCAATTAACATAAATTGATGGATGTTGCGATGTGTTCTCCGTTTGTACGACGCAACGTGATTATTAACGTTCCGAATCGTCTCTTGAAACGTGAGGGTGAGCTATGCGCAGGTGGGAAGGGTCCTACTCCGACCTTTGGCATTCTCCTACTCGATGCCGCAGAAGCCTAATGGACTTTTATGGACCTTCTAATGAAATTGTGTGTACCCAGACCTCATCTGAGTGCCAATTGACATATCATGTTACCTACTCTAATGAACATAGTAAGATTTTAAGAGATATTTTCATCGCGCTTCAATATCTTTATGTTTTAAGACAGAAATTGTAATGTTTTAGTATTTAAATTATTTAAACTATTAAAGATAATGTTTAATGAGTCCAGTGATATATTTTCTGTTATATTTTATTATTTGAGCGATTTTTGACAAGGTCAAATGGAGATAGCTTGGTCGTGAGTGGAACCAATTAACGAAGACGAAGATTGGGGCCAACTATCTCAAGTTCTTAAGTGGGACCGAAACAAATCTAAAGTTATAACAATATTTTGCGCTAATGCAAGACATAGATAATCTCCTGGTGGTAACAGTAAGAGTCACGCCTCGATATATAAAAACAACACTTTCCAAAACCTACAATTATATAGTATTGTAATAACCTGCACAGAAACCATCAGTTACCGCAACGTAATATTTTACTAGATAAATATGAAACAACCAGCTTAAAATTCGCGAGTCACAACTATGAGCAATGTGTATAATTAATATAGAGCAACAATCCGTGGAAACTGCAAATATTTAACCTTTGCCGCTTGTCTAGAATAAATGTCACCGTTTTGTGGCCTTAAAATGTACGCTGCATGCACGCTTTTATAATTGAAACGATTTATAACTGTCTCATGTTTAATCATACAAGCTCAGAAAGACACAAGGTTATCAAAAAGTATAAAAATATAACAATAGGAAAATTACATGAGAATATTCGTGAACAAATACTGTACACGAAGCGTATATACGCACGTGTAACCGTTGATAAATAAAAGAAAATATTTTTTCAACACGTCATTATTGTGTAGACTAGTCTTTACTAGGTGTAAATAAAATAATAATAATATTAAGAATGCGAATGTTGTTTGAGAATGTGTGGAAATTTAATTATTTGGATATTTCTTAAGAGTCCACTCCGCTGGGCGGAATGGGATGGGGATTAAGAATAATCACATTCCGTAACATGGTTAAAGGCTCTAGATTATGAGCAAACGGAAATACTTCTTGAACAAAAATGAAAAATGTATGAGACTGGCACTATGACGACACACTGGCACTATGTAATTAAATAATTGGTCACCGGTTACTATTGTTTAAAATAATTAAATATAAGGAAGGAACTCCCTCCTGACATACAGGTATAGGAACCTAGTTCAGGAGATTGTGCTTACCACATTTTTATATTGTAATTACTGGTGTTTAATAAAGTATTGTAATGTAGCCGAATTTTCATCTTGGAAAACTACTCGGTGCTATATTTAGTTCAGAAAAGATCTTTGACGCGGGCAACGTTATGAAAACCTACTAAATAATAAAATTAACAAAGCAAAGCCAAATTTATTTGAAGCTTTTTAATTTGCGAAAGTAGGACATTATGGTGCTGAGAGATGGCGTGGGTCATTGCCCCTCCATAACGAGTGGCAAAGTTACGGCAATAATTACCAACCCCACCTACAAGGCCAATAGAATAATTAATTGCTTTAGGTCCCATTTCATTCATCCCAATAAAGTTTTAAAAGAATTGTATAAATTAGTTTTGAGTGGAAGACGCATAACTTGGTCGTATACTTAATGGAACTTCGAATTTATAGCTTCATATAAAAGCTGTTCTAATACCTCTGGAACTGTCATTGATTGACTTTTGTGGACGAAATAAATGATGTGCCCATAAACTGAAGTAACTACAGCGAATGACAATTATTATTTGAAATCGATTATAACTTATAATTAGGTACTATGGAGAGAGGAATATCTATATATATGTTCACATTCATCCTTATATACACGGAGTTTAAACGTGATTGAATAAAAGAGTTTGAAAAGTAAACATTTTAAGTGATATACTGATAATGGTATAAATAGCTTGTTTACAATTATCAGTTATAAATTAAAAAGTGGAGTGCAAACTTTAAACAGACTCGGTGGCATAGATGTATAGCGTGCGGGGTACGACACTGCTCTTAGGTCCTGGGTTCGAATCCCAGATCGGGCAGTGATATTGGGATTTTCCACTCAATATTAGCCCGGAGTCTGGAATTTGTGCTCGATATGGAGAAAAGCTCGCCTCCTATCACATTATGGGACGGAAAACACAAGTAAAAAAAAGAGGATACCCTGGTTGTGTGTATAATTTGTTTAAGAATAAAATGTGAAACATACCGTGACATAAACTCACACCTGTATCTCTAGAAACAAACTTGCAACGTTTCCAATAAAGGTTTTGAGGAATTCTCTAGAGTTTTAAGAATATCAAAATTTGGGTATATTGATTGCCCACAGCCTCGCTTGTTTTCTAAAAAATATGTCAAGATCGTTACATCAACGTGGTTACTTATTAAAAATTGGGCAAGTCGATTCGAAGTTACAAAATGACTATTACAAAATTACTTATTATCTATGACCCTAGTCTCAACATGACAATAATTTCACCTCTATATTATAAAGAGTGGATTTTTGATAGGTCATTAATGGCGGTTACCTGATGTTTATATTTTATCTCATCCTCATATTTTGCAAAATCTGTGAATGCATATCTTAATGTATAAAAAAATGATGGACAGTTTAAAAAGATTACTGGTACCTACAGTAGTTAAGGTAGATTTCCTTGCTGCCCACCTTTAAAATCGACCCTGTATGCTGTCCCACAGTTGGGTACTAGTCTTCTAAATCAAATAAAAATGCCGCGAAAACTGACACTACATTATTATTTATAAACATATATATATATATATATATATATATATACCAATAACATCAAAATGTTAAACCAAGTTCCCAACAAGGAATTGTTTTAAGTATCCAACCTACCAGTTTGAACTTCAATAACAGGCAACAGATTGTGTAAAAGGAAGTATTTGAATTATCCCTGGAGTAGGTAGGCGGAGCGTTAAAACGGACTAAATAATGTTTTCTCAAAGAGATACGGACGGGGCTTTCATACAAAACCTTGTAGAACCGACGATGAGGTTATTTCGTGTTACAGTGTCCTTCAGTGTTTCTTATACAAGAATGTATTTTTATTACAACATAATCAACATTGTGTCAACAAAATATGAACGATGCACGATATGTTATGATGAGTTCCGATGTCATTAATTACAAATTGTGTATAGTGATTATCTGCTTCAGTCATAAATACACGACAACAGCAAAAAAGAAAGTTTAGTATTTTGATAAAATTTCGACCTTTCAGCTGTGTTTTTTCGGTGACTTGAATGATTTGGCCATTCAAAGCTGTAAAGTTAGAATGGAATTTCGTTGTAACATTGATACGTCAATGGACTAAGATTTTACTACAAGAGCGTACACCATTATTTCCCTTATAAAAGATTGGGAATGTCAATGGTAGACCCTCGTCACTTTTCTAATCTAAGACGTATGGCTTTACAAGTCAACATGTAATCCAGGAAAAAATAAGTTAATAGGATTTATTGGACCGATTTGTCTTTTCTCTTTGTTTGTATACGAACTGATCTTGGTTTTATATTGTTTATTCCTCCTTTGTGGACTACGTGATAATTACTGAGTATTTTATTCCTAAAATGGACTTGAAAAATAATTCCAGATAGCTTTCAGGTTAATAAGATTTTTACTGCTTTGGTAGCGTAATTGTAATGCGTACATGGTATGAGTACGACTGCCACGGTGAGGTCTGGGTTAGAATACCGGGTCGGGCCAGAAATCATTGTGATTGTGCTTTTCTATCTTAAAAAAATATTCAGTTGCAGTTCGGAGTAGGGAAGATGGTGGTGTAAAGCCTCATGCCTCGGTTAGCATGCAAAACCGTTGGTCCTGCCCCGGATCTCTCTTCGGTCATGTTGGATTGCCGTCTCACCGGACTATGAGGGTGAAGGAATTAAGAGTGCACCTGTGTAATGTTCACACACGTGTATACTATAATGTCTTCTGACTAATCTCCGTTGAGATTTTCCGCTATGGTCAATATTCGGGTAAGAGGGATTCAATAAGCTCACGTTGAAAATTGAATGATCACTCACATATCCTCCCAGTGGATGTCGAACGAGGTCACTCACAATTTATTCAGTGATGGAATAAAAAAGCAATACAACCCGGGCTTCAAAAGTAAGGAATATAAATGAATATGGATGCTGCCTTTCTGATTTGTCGGAGCTGACGCGACCGATGTTAATCAGTATCCAAACGCAATCTTCGATTTAATAGCATCTCGACCCTCCATAATCAGATTAAATAAGAGGAAATTAAATTTCATTGATATCTGCTTTCCATTTTCATTGTAGCTGATGAACATAAAATATTTCCCATTATATAAATTTAAAGTTAGTTGTAAACAGATATTTTTGATTTGTTTTTAAAAGTTGCGTGATATCAAATCGATATCTTGATTTAGTAGATGTTATTATCGATTGTTTAATTTTTTATTTGTTCTTTTTTCATCGCAAAGGTAATTTTTTTACATGTGTAAGAGGCATGTGTTAAATTAATATCATCCATTCATAAGGTATATTTTATTAAGCCATATTAAACTCACCAACACGACTCAATCCCGAGATAAACATGGTCAAATTCCTATTACTATCAATGAAATTTGTACTGTCAGGTGTACAAACACTGACCACAATACAAAGATCCATGCAAATTACGAACAAACAACAAATTTTGGTTCTGTATACTGAGATAACGATGCACAGGCCGCCTGTACAAATTAACGAAGTATAAATGCTTTTACAGTTGAATTAAAGTTTTGAATAATTTATGAGGCCCCGTTACTTCAGAAATTATTTTTTCTATAAAGTTAGCCACTTGAATGTTGAAAGGGTGTTTGAAAAGGCTGTTAATATTTTGAGAAACATCAATCACAAACGGACAGATTGTCGATATATTGCCGGAGGTGCTCCTTATCCTTTATCGAATGATTTAATGGAAACACGGCAAATCCATTCTGGGCAATAAATAAAAAATAGGTTATTTCTGCAGGATTTAACGTGCTTAGGAATTATTTAACGCGAGTGGTTTCTGTTGCGTGTTGTATCTACGATCTTCAAACTTACAGGTATAAATAAAAATTATATATCTTTTCTGTATTTTCATTAAATTTCACTATTTTTGAATTGACTTCTTGAAATGGTACTGTTGAGATCACGGTAAGGTATAGTTCTTAAGTATTCATAAACAAAAATAATAAAAAAAAACAAATACCTAGATCATAGTTACGATTAAGAGGACAACAAAATTTTGTAGCGTAACTTAACGTACGGTATAAACAATTGTGTGATTTTTATTTCAGAAATCTTGAATGACCTTATACAAGTGAAACATCCTACGGTCATTCTATATTAACTAAATAGGTACATAAGTCATTACAACGATAAAGTTATTAATATTCGGTATTATAAAGATTACATTCTCGTCAATATATTTTTCACTTTTGTACTAGCAATGATTACATTTTGGGAGATTGCCTGTTCTAATACAGAAGCGATTCGCACATTAAATTCTAATAGAATAATAAAGCTAAGATTGACGGTTACTCATTTGATGGGTATCTACGTGAAAGGATATCACCACGTAAGTTGTTATTAATGCGGTAATCGTGGTAAGGGACTGATCCGACGCTATTAAGTGTAAATTGGTCATTTATAAGTGTTGGTTCGTAATAGAAGCAATATGTTGAGGGGCCTGCGACTTATCACGACATTTAAACTTATATTTTTCATGATCGCAGAGCGCTGATCCTTTTACTCTTTTCTCAGGCACGCCCAAGAATTCATGCTGATATTAAATTTCCTAAGAATAAGCTACTACTGAGTTGCTAAAAAATTCTAAGCAATATAACCTTGTTTTTTCCGTGAAATATAAGGATTACGGACATAACCATTGCAGGAGAAAATAAGGCTGTTAATTGTGGAAAATGAATTGAGTCATATACTTATTGCCTAAATGTTTTTTTTTATGTCGTATTATTATAAGCTTCTATACATATTTTTCTTCTTCGCTGTTGCACTCTTGATGAGAGGTCGTGGTCACAATGTGTCCTAAAGATGACATAGCTCCGCTGCCCGATCTCTCTTCACCTTTTTTTTTAAACGAAAATCGAGTACTTAAATTTACGAGGCTTCCCCGTCCGTTTTAATTTGGTCGGCCTACCTCATTGGTTCTGTTACGTGATTATATAAGTATAACATTAATAGTCTGTAGACTGTTATTTGTATGCCTGTTGTTTGTTCTTCTCCTCTTTCTGTTCCGGTTAGCCACGGTCCAAAGTGTCTTGTCCCATTGTCATTAAAATAAATAGTTATAATAAATATAATAGAGCAAGAGCCCGTGAACCCCAGACCTTCGTTATTTTATAAAAGCTGAAAGTTTGTCAGCGCATGCTCCCAACACAGGTAACAACGATGGGCCATTATGAAGTTTGGGCTACAGTGGCTTTGGCAGGTACACGGTATTAAAGGTGTGTAAATTCCATCTTATGGGTTCTCCTAATTTGTATTTAAAACAAAATTATGCGTCGCAAATTGAAATAGTAGATTTGCAAAATTTCTTCTTAATATAAACAGCATCCCATCAACGTTAACTTTCTCAAGTGAATGAGTCTCTCAGTAGCAATAAATCTGTTTTTATTATTTATTTGATGGAAATAAATTGCACATTTCTAGTGTTTTCCTTGAACGATTGCTTATTCACGCAGTAACAAAGAAAGTTGTGCGAGTATTTTATAAAGAACATTATGAGTTGTTTCTGTGAAGTAAAACATTTCCTTATGTATTGCGTCTTGGACTATTTATGTATTGCTTATGACTAGACTTCTATGATGGGGTTTTGTAGGGTTAAATTTTGGGCTCGGGCGAAATCAATTACTAAATACATATACAATCGCAATAACAAAGCTACGACATATTGATGTTTCGTGATTTTGTTCTAACACTGGTAGATTCGCCTTATGTTATAGAAAACATACTTATAATTAGTACCAGTTATATCTACCTCTATATATTCAATCATAATTCGTAAATTAGGTGTAAAGTAAATAAAACCTTCACGATTTTAGTGCAGATATCAGTGGCGAAGACTCCATATAACACGATTCCTGCCGGCTTCCCTTCCGTAATTTGTGTAAAATCTAATAATTAGAACGATTTACAGACCGCCTTTATGGATATTACTACCTATATTATCATATTGTATTGGGTTCCCTTTTGGCAAATTTCATCCCTTCGCCATTGGTAGGTATAAACAATACAAGTCCACCTAAAAGACTCGACTTTGGACAGAATGTCTTTTTACAGTACGTAGATATTTTTATTTCGAAATAAATGTCGTCGTTAATTCTCAAGGTTCGACATCACGTAACGTTGGACGGCAGCCTGGCTAAAACTCCTAAGCTATCGTGGCTTCCACAAATTACAGATAAAAGAAATAGCATACAAAAGAAAGTCGCACATTTATTCTAAAAGATAAAGGCTGCCACCGTTATATAGAACCCAACCTCAAACTTTTACCAAAGCCTTCTAGAATTCGACTTTGTAATGGAACAATTTGTAAGTGGAGAATTTTTGATAAAATTTCAACTTAAGGCGTACAATATTCATGAAACAAAAGACGCGGTAAGAGCATTACCATATTTGAATGAATTAAATTTTCAATTTTTTAAGGAGAATGTAGCTTTTTATAAGTGTTCTAGCTTTTAAGAAGCAATTAAAATTATTGAGCAATTATGAAATGTTTTTTTCAACTTCTTTTGAAATTAATAATTTTAAATGAATCTTGTCAAAAGGTATTTGCGATACTGTTTTGTACCAGCGGTGAATTCGTATTATCCAAATACCGTGTATTTAGGTCGATGTAACATTCGCGTTTCTAGTTAATTTGTCATCGATATTTTGCAATTTGTGGCTTTACAAATGTCGTCGAACTCATTGATAAATTGGGTAGCGTTATTCAGCTTTACAATCAATGCTAATATACGTGAAATTTTAATATGTTGGCCACCGGGCTTGTGTAATAATACTATAGTATATGTAAGTATTTACTTTAACTGGTGAACGAATATATGTCCTGGCAGGCACGTTATGGTTAGTGTTATAATGAAAATAAGAAACATAATGTTCTAATATTTCTCTTTTGGAAAACAGGGGCAAGTCCACTGGTCAAATCCTTGGGAACCCAGAGTAGCCAGTGGAGCATAATACAATGGATAGGTCTCTTTTTTATATCAAACTTATAAGTTATTAGTAATGTCCATAATGCTTCAGGTAAATATATATTATGTAAGAATTATAGTCATAGTTGAGAGAGAAAAGAATGTAAGCAAAATACTTAAAAATTCTATACATAGTGAAGCTTTTATATCTATGTCTCTGAAATCGGTTCAAAACATTTTGTCCCAACTAAGTTTTCTGTAGATTTTCTCATGGCTCCGGATAAAGCTTAATGAACTCTTGAAGATTTTTGAAAAGTAAAAAGTATGCACGAAAAACATTTTGTAATTCTGTGGAGCAAAATAACTCAAAGTATTCTGTTCGTATATCCCACCCTAAAAGTTTTACGGCGCGTAAACAACCAGTTGAAATAATATAGAGGGGAATAAAACTGTATGTAAACATTTAAATATAGTAACGCTATATTATGTTTACCAGATTTATAACAATTGAAAACGATCAGTGATAGCATGGTCTCAAACTTACTAAATTTTTATACCATAATATTATAAATGCATTATCAAATATACTAAGAAGTATATATAACTCTAAATTTTTGTTGCGAATCACAATAAACCAAAGAAACAATTTATCACAGCGGCAATTATTATTAGATTAATCAAATATGCGCAATAAGGATTGTTATAAATTATATAGCTAATGTTGCTCACTTCGAAATCTGCTGTAACCTTAATTTGCTCATAATATAGCGTGCGGGCAAGGCCGCGAGCGTACACCCGCGTACATTTATTGCTGAGTGCCAAAAATTACGTTTCTACTTACGTGCAAGTGGTGTTTACGGCACATAAACGGCAAATGTTTTTGTGTATAATTCTCTGCGTAATGAAACACTTTTGCGTTGACTCTCGTTTTGTTCAGTACAAAGGCATTTTAATTAACAATACATAAACCACTGAATGGGATGAAGGTAGGTTCGTGAAATCTAAATAGTGTTATAATGTAGCTATAGAGTCTGTAGTTGGTTATATTTAATATTCTTTTCATTATGTCAAAATCATTTTAGCGTGTTTACGTCATTATTACTAGATAAATCTAAGTTTAATAAACTTCTGTTTACGAGCAATGACTTTCATGTAAGACGCGTTTTAAAACGCAAAAACCTTATAGAAAGTTTCATAAAGAATAACGTTTGCTTTAATTAAATATGGATGATTGAAATTATAATTCCTTTGGTAAAATGGGTCTTGTTTGTTACCAAGTAGCAAGAAAATTCACTTTCAATTAAATTGGATAGTGTGCTTAGCATTTCATAAAGCATGGACCGTTAATGGAGCGTTTTCATTTTAGTTTCCTCCTTTATTAATTTTTAAAAGGTTTGCTGTGTTAAAGGAATAACTTTTAAAATAAGTTTAAATTGTAATAATTCGTTTCAAGCCTCAGTCATAAAATATCAATTAAAATAACAAAAAAGAGCGGCAGCCTGCAAACCTTGCTGAATTTCGAATGGTAGATCCCTGATAAGGGTGCCAGATTTTATAAAATTATTTTAATTTCGAAGTGCTAAAAAATTTACGATGACTAAGTAAGAAAAGTAATTCATAATTTTTTCTACTTCTTAAGTTTTCGGTTATGATTAGATTTCTTATACACATTAATACACGCAGTATTATATATAGTCCTTACAGAAGAACTCTTTATAATTTATATATTAAAAAAATATATACATATAGTTTTTATAATAATAAAATTAGTAATTAGTAGAAATAGTAAGCAGTGAACAGTGTAGCCACGAGATTCTGTTTCAGATCGATCACATAAGTATTTCGTGTTTCGTAGTCCATTATGGCTACGCCTCTACAACTTAGTGCTACGAAAATAAACTTTATGTACCGTAATATGTACAAGTGTTTGTTATGAAATTCTGTATTGATGTTTATTTTAACATACCTATTTACTCGTGATTTACCATGAAGGTCACTTACCGGAATAAAGTCTTACTGCGTATTTTCCAGACTTAAAAATATGTAGGTATAATCTAGGACTTCGTGTATCTTCGTTTCGTATTGTATTGCGATCCATTCAGTCGTTGACAACGTGATTATATAGTTATATTAATATTATATAAGTAATATATGTATATGTCTACAATTCACATTATAGTAACTAAGCTGTTAGCGCAAATGAAGTGAGATGATTGCGGTTAGTGGTCACTTCTTAGATGTATGTAGAAAGGAAAATCTCAAGACAGAGAATAGACACAAAATACATTACACGCAATAAACAAAAATAAAATTATTTAAAAAAGGAACTTTAAATTATTTAAATGCCATAGGTCATAAATGCTTTTTATACGGGCTACATGACTAATAAATGCTTTTATTTAATTTGATATTTATATCCCGGGAAGGTATAACGGAAATTTATGTTCTGTTTAAACTTGACAGCTAACATGCGTCCGATTTTACGAGATCCGGCCAATGTGTCACTACTCGACAACCGATCAGATAGTACGCTAATAGCCGTGTAGAGTTACGTAGTGATGGGAAAACAAACCAACGTAAATATTCAAATTTATATCAATGGTAAATTCTTTTGTATAGATATCGGTGGCGCTGGGTCCATATAACCCGATTCCTGCCGGCGTCCCTTTGGTAATTGATGTAAAACCTCATTATCATTAGAACGAATTCCAGACCGCATTTATTCACATTATTAATATTTATAAATTGTGTCGGGTTGCCTTTCCGAAAAATTCACCCTTCGCCTCTGACAAGTACCTTATTGAATTGCTATAAATAGTCATTTAATGGCCTGTTTCGTAATGTTCAAGTAAATGTTATCCACTGGTTAAAGTATAAGATAGTTAATGATTAATGCACTCTTTTGTTTACAATTTATTTGGGAGCTTGTCTTTTGTATTTGGTCGTATTGTATTATATTTGACGATTAGCGTTCACACAGACATCGTGAATGGCCCTAACAATAATAGGAAGTAATGAGAATTACTAAATATAGTTTATTTTTATAGGTTCCCAAAACTGGCTATTACTTAACAGTTACGATTTAGACAACGCATTCATTGTACAACATAATATTTGTACACACTAAAATATGTGAACACAACACGCGCAAAAAAGGAACTAATTACAACCTCTTACAAAACAAACAGCTTTAAAAAAACATACAATGATTATTAAGATTATAATCAGTACGTACGAACTAAATTAATATATCTTATTGAAAATAAAAACCACAAATATGCAATTAAAAGCTGAACATTTCATCTGCGGTCCAAACAGCAGTTGTGGAGAGGAAACCCCCCTAACTTCATTTGTCCACTAACAATTAGGTCGGTGCGGTGGACAGCGAACTCAATAAACTGAATAGAATTTAGGTCCGTGTTGCACCGTAGAGTGAACAACGAAATATGATTACTCACGTTTTGATATACATAGTTACTAGGTGGTAACTGTTTCTTGTATGTGAGGTGTGGTCGGGTAGGCAAACATCGCAATGTTATTTCTGCCAACCAGCATTGTGCATCTGTCGAATTCTGGTTTGACGGACATTGCAGTTAATGTTAATTACTATTAATTACTTATCAGCGCAAGGATCATTGTATTGTTTTATGGCCGCCACGATTTTCTTTCTGCCGTCTTTCTTATTGAAACTGGGCTTGAAAGGCTCAACATAAGAACCCGAAAGAAATATGTGTGCCGACAATCAGTTCTACGTCAACACCGGACAAGTATGATGATTTACGTTTTTAATATAATTATAGACCTCGCTAATGCAGCTGCGAATAATGTAAGCAAAAAAAATATCACTGTGCTATCCGTGACTATGCGGCCACTATGAGGCTTACTGCAGAAATTCGCCGCACTGCAACGTGCTGCCATCCATCTAGCAACGACCATACCAAAATTAATGCATGCCATAAAATAGTCTTAATGTTCGTATAACCCTTATAGCATCATATGTATAGCTCGTTAACATTTAAGGTTGCTTACCTTTAATATCAGGGGAGCAGCTGAATGTAATGGGCTAAATCGCGGATCATTTCCGACCCCTAGTAATATGGTACTTACGACTTAAACCTCTAACACATTTTACCGATTCGTAATTACCGCTCTTCGTTTGGTCATTTCTTAGTGTTTTACTATTTGAGATAATTAATTTCCAAGTCTTTTTTATAACGTTGTATAAACGTAAACAAAAGGTATCGTGTGTCGCAGAGGTAGCGCGTGGCACCGCTCACCACAACACTGTAAATATACACCCACTTCTTGTTTTAATTCAAACCTTGTTTTATGTCTATGCTTAATTAAAACAGTAGGTAATTCCTTTGCGCTGGTAACGTGGCGAAAAACGTTTGATGCGGTTTCGTTGAATTAATACATCAGGCGCAAATAGCCCGCCTTTCAGTTTGATCAATGTGCAGAATGTGATAAATAAATATTAACGTTTGGAGAAACGTGTGTTTTGCTTTGTGTCGTGGTTTTTAGAAGGGGTTACTTGGTTGACGTAAAATTTTCTCATGGGTGTAACCCTTTGAAATTTTGCTCAAAAATTTAATTACGTATTACTTTATAGGCAATCGAACCAAGGAATTCAACGGCAATATAATGTGCGGGAACTAAATTAAGAACACACACTCACCTTTTTAATCTCTGAAGGGGTAGGCTGAGGCGTAATTGATGCACAGAGTGTCCACCGTGTGTATTCCATTTCATGATGTGATACGGGCAAGCCTATCGCCATAGCGAGCACAAATTTGAGTCTTCGGCCTGATACCAAATAGAAAATCTAATATCACTTCGCCCAACCCGGGGATCGAAAAAGTGACTTTAGCACTGCAGTTGAGCCGTCATACAACCGCGTCACTTGAATTTAGATTATGTCTCCAGAATCTGGATGAAGAAGTAGTAATAATTAATAAGAATCATAGTTAATATAACAAAAAGTATAAAAGAGAGCAATAGTTAAGAAAAAGGCGACTGCGAAAGTTGGGTCAGGTCAATACACGATCCTAAATGCGAACTCTAAGAAAGGTCAATTTCAATCACCCATCTGAAAACAAAGACGGAATCTCATCTTAAGGCGAAACGAATTCCAAAAAGCTAAAAGGATTCTGGAGTAATATGCTGTAAGTACACTCTGTGCGAAAAAAATCCAAAAAAGGGGACCGATTGTGGCAATCTTTTAAAAAAGTATATTATAACGTAATATGTTTAAGAAAACAATTACTATTAATTTACCTTTGACCGCTCATATCAAAAATGTATGATTTTTGTTATTTTTAACTTTTATAATTTAATTATTGGCAAGAATGTTAGTGTTCTTTCTGTTCGCTCATAATATACATATATTCAATATATGGAAGACATCTTCCATATATTGAAATAATGTACCAAGGAAACTCCAATTCATAGTTGTAAACAAAGCTATTCTCAATCTTTACTGCTGAGTTGCAGTTAGTTTCGAGCGGGTTTGCAGCTCTATTGTTTTCAGAGGTTAAACTGTGACAGCAGGGAGTATAACCACTATAAAAACTTCAGATCTACTTTAATAATAATGAATGAGTGCGAGCTATACTATATTTATAACAAATAAATAGTATGTATCTTTATCATAAAATTACTCGAAGTATGTACGGAAGTATACACGGAGCGAGTAGAGTATTATAATAGCAGATAAGAATATTATATCGTCCACAAAAAAAAATATTGTTATTAACTTTCACTGACATTGAAAAAGAATTCAGATACGACGTATGTCATATTCCAAATTCCAATTAGAGCCTATAATTTTATATCCTAGAATGATTAGAAAAAACAAGTAAAACTTCGCAGGTCACTGGAAATTACTATGTAATGACTGGCGAGTTCTTTACCTTTTAACATCAAAGCTTAAATATGTATTCGTGTTCCTCATTCAAGGTTTCTTATAAAATCATTAGACATGAAAGGAAACGACTACCGTTACCACAATTTTAAACTTAATAACATTTTATCTAAAGATCAGAAGATATTCCCTCGATAATTTCAATTTTGATACCAATAGAAATTACGACTGCGTAAATTTAATTTGATTTCCTTAGGAAAATTTTGGTGTCAATAGCAGGAAGTTAGAGATGATCAAAAGACATCAAAAGTGTGCGACAAAAATAATTGAGTGTTATTTACGTAGTCCGAACGTCAACTTGTTATTTGGGTAATGAGCAAATAATGACAAAACGTTCTAAATATTCACATATGCGAAATGTGTCGAATATTAAATTATTCAGAGAGAACAAGCGTTCGCGGCTCCGGAGTAAACCTTTGTTCGGCAGTTCTCGCGCGCGGATCATTCCGTGAATGCCAAAGGTCGCGTGCCTACCTTACATTGCAGTTTCTACATTTTCTAAGGTTTTTGAGTTATTGAAGTCGGTTTAATCCAGACTCGATGGATTTATCATTTGATTAGAATAATATACCTTAATTAATCTATACATTAACAAGCACTATTCTCATAGTAGGTTAATATTCTTATTGTTGTCATAAATAAGAAATTAATTCCAAAACGCGCACACTACAAATAAATAATATAAGGTGTTATGTTTTTCAGTCCTTCCGAAACAAAGCATCGAAACTTGTTACTAATATCGTCCCGAGATAAAACCGGAGACATAATATTATCGAAGCTAACGATGCGATATAAGCGCGTTATCGATTGTTCATTTCGGTAAGATAAATTGATTATTTCATTATATAACCGTTATTGGACCACTTTCGTCGGTAATTTCACTTTGAACTCTGTTATAAGGAAATAATACTTATTTAGTTCTATAATATTCGTTTTTAATATGGTAAAATATACTTAAATAGTAATTATAATTTATAATATTCTAGATTTTGTAGGTTTCAAATCAGTCATGTTTATTTAATTTAAGAAAAACTTTGCAAATGTTACTACCAGAATTTGAAATCTATAGTCGACGACTTTTAATTGAAGGACCATGGTTATCTAGCAAGGTCATTTTGATTTTTACCACATATTCTCAAGCAAGTAATTGATGGCTAGAGGTTATCTAGCGAGGTCATTATGATTTTTTCGACCACATGTTCCCAAGAAAACAATTTATGGCTAGATAATTAAATAGTAGAGTCACACTGTAGACAAAATTCGTACAGCATTAATGGGCCGTCTCGTCCGGAGAAGCACCACCGCCTCAGCGAAAACCAATTTGATATGACAGCTTGCTGCTGCGCTATAGTGAATGATGTTTCCGAAGGCCTACACAGTATTTTTCAGATATTTACCTAATTTTTCAGTATATTATAATGTTAGTGTTATGTTTACGTTGAATATTATAAATAAATAATATCTTCTTCAAAGTCAACGACGATATAAAAGCAAAGAAATAAAGCGCCCCTTTAACGATATCGAAGAATATAATCACTAAATTGCTGTCTAGTACCTATTTTCTTTTTCAACAAGGCAACAAAATTTTATTGTATTGTCTATAACAAGAAATAGAGAAAGGTATATTGTGCACCGGTACTCGACATAATATTAAATTTTAGTTCACCTTTAGCGGCTTTCAATTCCGTCAGTCTTTTAATGTACCTATAGAGTATAGACCATATTGTATTTCTACATAGCATAATACATATTTATATAACTCTCTTCACACTTTAGTTTACCATTTTTAAATAATTAAAATTATTATGTTATTTTTTACTAAAAAAATTATAACCCTTCTAAATGTTCCAAATAGCAAACTATTGTTTGACGAATGTCAGAAATTTGGAAAATTAACAATCCATGACTTATAATGTTATAATTATGATATAAGAATAAATTGGTCGACTAGTAGACTAAACCAAATTAAATACGCTATTCTTAAAAGTAATTGCCGTTTGTTTAATAGTGTTAATTGTGATTTGCAGTGATATAAGCTTTATACTGCCATTTTAAAATGTACTGCATATTATAAAACGACATATTTTGCTGAGCATAACTATTAATAATCGCGTATACCTATGATTATAACTGAAATATGGACGGATATTTCGAAACTGTATAGTTTGCTCGTTTTTCTACGCATTCTGAACAGGGAGCGTATACAGAGTTAATGGTCGATAAGATTGTTGTAAGCGTAATGGGTTTTAGCATATGAGCATAACAACATGATTGGCTAAACTGAAGTTATTTTGTTTCACGGGTCATTTATCATAGTCACCTTAAAATCTGCTACGGATAGCTCACTAATACTCATGCTAAGCGGAAGCAATATATTTGACGACAATAGGCGCAAGTTATCTAGTAATAGGAGCTAAAAACACTTAAGTGGATTAAATGTCTGACAAAAGCTGTTTATTGCACACAGTTAGTAGCCGACGCCGTCACAAACATACACTCTTTCTCAATACATATGTACTGTCATGTCTTCTTTTTTATGTAAGTTTTCGTAGGAGTGATTTACTCGTGTGCCTTTATTGTAAGAGGAATTTAATTTGAATTTATTGGATCCTTTTTCCTTGATAAATGTACTTAATGTACCTGAAAAATGTACTGGAATTCCATATGTTAAGTCCCAACAAAAATATACAGTATCCGACAATTGAATCTAAGTCAATCATCAAAAGTCGAGCTATATAGGTTTTATATGAATAGAAGGTGGGAAACCCAAGTTCAGTGCCTATATTTTTAGACATAGACCGCTACACATAAAGCTGACGGCAGAATAGATTTAGTCGATAACATTTTTTGTAAATGGGATCCATGTTTCTCACATTGGTCTTCAGGTTTACGTAAAGTGAGCTAGACTAGGGAGCTATGAAATATGGATTTACGAACGAATTTCATAACATTGTTGGTTTTGTAGTACGAAAGTTTGTGAGGTGGCACTTTATTTTAAGTTTGCGTTGATTTTATGAAATAGAAAAATTTTAAATGTTGAAAATTTTCACGCAGTCGCTGTCAGTCACGCAGATATATAATATTGTGTATATTTTATACTTTTATTTATAGTTTATACTTTATAATGATATAAATGCGAAAATGTTTAAAATGTTTGGATATTTGTGAAAAGTAGTTGTAGTATAGCTGAACGGATTTTGTTGAAATTTGACACACGTATAGATAATGTTCTGGATTTAAGTACATATTATATTATGATATTTTTTTCTCGGTTTTTGCTCTCTTGGGAAATATTTAAATTAAATCATTGTAGCGATATATCTATATCTATATCGCTACAATGATTATTGTAGTGGGACAGGTTTTCATGCCGGTAATTGCCACGAGCAACACCTACTAAGTAATATTATACTTAAACATTACAATAAAGTATACCATATTTTAAAATTAGTTTCGCATTTATGAGTAAGATATTTTAAATTTATTGAAAGAATCTGAAGTTCATACATTATGATCCTTATTACAAATGTGACAACGGTTTCAACGATAAATATTTAAATACATCTATGAATGCATAAATAGAGCGTATTTCTTATTACTTGCATGTTCAAGTTGCAAAAACCTCAAATTGCTCATTATTAAGAATTTTCTGACTAAAGTCAAACAGAGTACAACGATAATTAGGTTTGGTGAGCCACCTAGGCACGTGTAAAATATAATTGACAGGTAAACTACGCTAAATGCCAGAGATGCTTGACTCTGAAACATCTACCTATTGTTCGTAGGGATACATAAATCACATTTTAAATGATTGTAGATTTACATTTAAATATCTGGTACGCGATATTATTTGGAGCATTGCTCATTAATAATGATTATAATTAATTAATAGTATGATACGTGAGAGACTAACGTTAAGGAATCCCGATAATCCAAACGACGGATTCCAATTCCAATTAATATATATAGTAGTTAATATTCAATAGACAAATAAAATATTGTCATAAAACAAGATATAAACATACTTATTACTTAATGTATTAATGGGTGAGTGGTGAGTATACATTATATAGTAGGTATAAGTAAAGGTATGGCTGAAAAGCTCTAACTGTTGCAATGCGAAGTATGGTCCTGAGGATTTTGGAAGGTTTGTATGTGACGTCATTGGCGGCGAGGAGGTGGTGGAGTGACGAGGGGCGGCGGGCGAGTAGAGGACGTGGGGGGTTTACGAGAGGCGCGCGCCGCCGCTCGGCGGGCACCCCGGCCGCGCTCCGCTCCGCCGTGCCGCACCGCCGCGCTGTGTATCTGTACCTCTAGGTACTATCTGTTGCGCGCCGAGCGCGGTGGACGCGCCACGATCGCGCCGCACTCGCAACACGCGCCCGCCCGCCCTACACGGCACACGCAACCGTAAACAAATTACTGCGCAACCGTTGTCTAATAAATCACCATATTGTGAGACGTTACTCCACTCCAGCTTTCAATACTCTAGTGATTTATGAGTTTAAGTGACTTTTGTTGCCGTTTGACAGTGAACCAGCGTTAAGTGTGAAGCCGGGGGTAAACGGCCCGACAGCCACCCACGGACTGTAGTATTGCCGTAGTAAACCCGCCAGACTTGCTCACTGGGTAATGCACCGAGACATCGCTGCTCTTTAACCGCAAGTTGCATAGATTTAAGACATATATTTTTATTAATTTATTCACTTGCCTAATTTATATTATTTGAATTTGAACATTTACTCTCGCTTCCTTTACAATTTAACTTTCCAATTTAAATAAAACACAACCTATGCAATATAAGAAATGATCAAAGAATAGTCGAGGTAGAAGCAAACGTTTTAGCAAATTATATTTTTTATTGAACTCTTCGTTTACTCAATCATTACCCTGACTCCAACCCAAGGCAAAATATGTTGTTTACACAGCGATTTTTTTGCTTTGATACAAAAAACTTATAAGAGAAATTATACGTTGATAGTGGAGTACTTAAATATGGATCACACAGATAGATAATAAGTAGATATTGATTACAATCGATTTTTAACCTTGTACGGCAAACTACTTATCAAAATATTTTATCTACAAACAAGTAGTATTTGATGCAGTTGTATTTGACTCGTATTTATGATACATTTCAAACATTGTAAATAATAATGTTTTTAATAATTTTATGTTCTATAAGCAATGCCACTAGGCTTTGCTTTGTTATAAGAGAAATAATTAAACTTTCTCTACTGAAAGTCTACATAAACTAAACTCTTTCGTCATTTTAAAGCATTTGATCCACTTTGATGCAGTCTTCATTATCATTTAGAGAATTAGTAGGATAAATAGTATGGTTAGGTACGAACATATTACTGAATTCAATGAATCTTTGGTAATGTTGGTAAAAAATGACAGTGTTCATAGATGAAACAAACTAAGAATAAAGAAGGGTAAGGTTAGCTTCTTAAAATTATCTTTATTTATAATAATAATTTAGGATATCTATTCCATACATAACAGTTCTATAAACAATTATATAAATAAAGAAACAAGGATATACACATATATAATGTAAGAATTTGAGGACATAAAAAAAAGAAATAAAAATTCTAGTGCTAACTGAAAGCCTACTAAGAAGAAGTAGCCTATGCTCTTTCATAGGGTTTAAGTTCACTCTTTATCAAATCGCATCGAAATCAGTTTAGTGGATTAGCCTTAAAAATGTAACAGACAGATAAAGATACTTTTGCATTATATTATTACTACATTTATAGAAAACCATTCATTAGCAACCTTTATTCGGCCAAAAAATCTTATTATAGATAAGAGCAACGTATGACCCTTTCGTGACCTGTTAAGTCGTCTTTTCTTAGCCTTTCAGTTCATAAAGAAAATTATTCTCATAGAAAAACATAATAAATTAATGCGCTCTCGCTTTAGGTTCGTATTCTTTTAGGTTATTAGACTTGTAAGCAAAGTTAAATTTAACATAATGGTGGCTTTCATTGAATTGGGTGGAACATCAATCATTCGCTTTGGTCGTATGTGCTGACGCAGCATAACTTCACGGCTTGTAACTACTAACCGTAGCTCGTAGCCCTCGCTCTATACCTACATTTTACATACACGATCATTTAACACGAGTTAAATTAGGTTAGTTTATAATGGAATACAAATAAGTTTGTTAGAGCTATTTCTTGGACAATTTTATATTTCTTGTGATTATTATAGGCAATAGCTTTGAAATTCGGTGACGAACGATAATGTATGATTTGAAAAAACGATCTTGGCATTCACGATAGATTAATTAGAATGGTTCCTACCAATATTATAAATCTGAACATTTGTGAAAATAATATCTGTAAGTTTAAGAGACGCAAACGCCTAAGCCGCTGAATAAAATATGAAAATTGGCGTTCACAAGTCATAGATTAATTATACACACAAAAAACACGTCTCTTAAACTTACAGAAAAAAAAATCATAATTGAAATATGGATATTTCACACATTTCTGCGGGCAAAGCCGCGTTCAAAACTTAATAAACAATAATGTTTATTAAAGCTCGTCTACGTTACCAAGCGATTTTATCTTAGAAACAACAAACCTAAAGATTCTCTCAGCTCAGGTTATTGTTATAAACGAGTGTTTGTTTTCTGTTTAACTGAAAATTATATTCGGAACATCCATTATTCCGATCTGTGTTGCGATAGCGAAAGAGGTAAATAAAAAGGAAAACTTTTCTGAGATACGAGCTCTGTGGCGGTAATTTAATTTATTTTATCTATGTCTTTGTTTTATCCAAATTGTTTGTGTTGGGAACAAAAAATCTACCCAAGTTTACCCAGACGGCCAGTTATCGAAACTACGGAATAGTGAATGTAGGGACGGACTATTCGGAACATCACACAAATATCCGACGATGTGCTTACATGAGATTACGGGGTCGAGGGCTCTACTTGAACACAAAACCGTTCGATTATGTGCTGAACTTATTCTACATGATAGGACGAAAAGTATTTTTACACATATAGACTCCAATTTTCAGAATCATTGAGAGATTTGAACTTTTAAGATAATATTCGGTAAACGCTACAAAACTGCTATTAATCTGAGTACGGCTCAGATATCTACCGGTATTTATTCGAGGATTGGTGACCTCTAAGAATAAAAATATATTCTAATGCACTGAAAAACTTCTATCACTATAACTCCATCGAAACGAAGGCAAATAATTTGAAGCGCACTAGATTTCAAATGCAGTTAAGTGGGTAACTTTAGAAAAAAAACGGAATAGTGAAACAAACGAGCCGGTTGATTGATGGAAAACATGTAAGATAAACAATATTAACACCACCCAATCTATCTTTCAATTATACTGCATTCCGCTGCCCTTTTCTGATCATCCTGAAATATATTATTATGTTAATTCCAATAATGCCCACTAATTAAATTAAATGCAGTGACTTTCAAACTCTAAGTCGTTTAACACGTAATACCTAGTCAGTCAGGTATGAGCGTTGGCATCTAGGGTTTAGTAAAATTCGGTTTCTATTGTACTGTTTTTGGGCTAAGCTTTGGGTTTTGGGCAGTTGTTTACTACCACGTGAACAGGTGGCTTATGTCTTTTTTCACTTTTATTATAACAGGACTACAAAAATATTGAGGTTATGTTGTTTGACGGACAACAATTATAAATGCAAATTGTTTTTTATTATCGGTTGGTATTCGTTGATCTGGAAAAGATTTATCACTGTCTACTTCTTCACACCATCATCAAAATATTTCTGATTTTAAATAATATTTAACCAGTGAAATAAAATATAAAGAAGCCTATAGAAATAAAATATTAAAAAAAAATATGACCGAAACTGTTTTCGATAATTCGAAATGAAACCCTTAAATGATCGGACTAAAAGTAACAACTGGAATTTTTCCAAGTTCGAAATGGAAAAATATTAAAGTAGAATAACGCAACATTTATTGAGAACAGATTAAATTACTTTCATCATCGACAACATTTTACTCTTAGAGTGCATCACTAAAAGTAATTTGATTAAATTTCTGTTGTACATTCAATACAACTTTTATTTTGTTCAAAGCATCAAACAGTATTTATTTTTCTGCGCTATTTACTATATTTTCCAATAAGGGCAATGTATTAACTTTATCAAATTTAACCTATACCACATAATCCGAAACAACAGAATTGTATCTCCAGAACGCTGCATTAATAGAATGGATAAATTTAAATTGAGTACGTTAATTTAGTTGCAGACCAGCGGTTGTTGTACGTTGTGGAAGTTTGATAACGTTGCGGTCTACGCTTGTCATGTTTAGGGGTAGCAACTGAACAGGAAAAAAATCGAGATTACATTTTGAATTGTGTTCCATTTTCTAGTGAAACTTGCACTTTTGAAAATCGATTTATTGACTTAGTTGCGTAATTTTAAAATAAATTTATATTCGGCCTTGATAGCGACCACTATACACAAGGTGTTAAAATCCGCCACAGTGCCCCACGTAAGTGTGTCGCGTTCCGGGATCAGTTTGGTATATCCAGTTCCAACAGGCCGGCATAATTGTGTCGACTGCCAATAGGTAATTCCTCTATCGTCGGTTGACATTCTAGACCTCACTCCACTTATGATCAGGTGCAGTAGGGCACATTGCCGTGCACGAATGAAAAAAAGAAAAAAATAATAAAGAAATTGAAACAGAAAACAGATCATAATTGCGGTCACTTACTTAATAACATTCCAGGACAATGCCAGATGGAGCCATCTACATACTAACACATTTTTTTTAAAATTTAAAATATTATATCCAATGGGTTTTAATTTCTTCTTTTAATAGGTACCAAATAAATACACTATAATAGTGGTGAATCCTTAATTGGTAATACCTCGCTCGATATAAATATTCCTACAATTCAACAATTCACGTCGATAATGAATACAAAACGTAAACCTAATGAAATAAGTGAAGCCTTTCATTGTCACGAATATTTTTAAATGCAGTAAGTACTTATGTAATAATAACTGAAACTGATGTTATTAAGTTATTACAGTAATAATGTTCAATGTTTATTTCTTTTTATTTTTATATTTCACTGGTTACCAAAATACGTGAAATTATTTTCAATCCACGTGTAAACAAAGACTACCTATGTTATATTCTTTTAGGAAATATTTCCATCAATTACATTTCCATTTGATTGGGTTTACTCTAAAGCTGAATATATAAAATGTGATTCAAATGTTATAGCGGAATCTGAAAATAAAAATACAAACTCCTAAATGAATTATATCGCTTGTACGTTATCGTATTGGAACAGTTGTGCTCTTATTTGTTTACGAATGCAAGGAAAATAAGTGCACAAAACATTATAAAATAATAATAACCTGTATAATTTTTGTCATAACTACACTTAAAACTTCATTACCTTAGCACTGACTTCAGGAATTAGGTACACTAACTCTATTCTTTTTCACCTACGAAAATAATAACATAATTTATATTGTATATTATAAGTAAGTACCTGCATATATTGGTTTATTTTCGGAGGTAGTTTAAGTTTTGTTATCAGTTGTGCGCGTATTATCGTGCGGTCGTAGTCGAGTGATCAAGGTGAAAACTCCTGCTATTATTTCATTCAAACTAAGAGTATTGGGGAGTGTGCTGTTTTAAGTTACTCATTGATTATTGTACATATAATGACGGTGACTAAAGCAATGCGGAATCATGTTGCGGTTCCTATAGCAATTCAAAACCACTCAAAATCCTTCGGCATCACCTCATAAAGGCCGAAGTAGACGCAAAGGGTTTTAAGCAGCATAAGTCTATTGGATAGAATAATGGTTAAGGTTCAGCCCAGTGATCATGCGAGTGACAACTGGATCAAAGGACAAATAGACCCGTCCTTTCCATAGAACTCGGATATCATATGGAATTTTTCCGCGAAAAAAACATAGGTTTTGTTTAACATTTATGCATAAATAATTAAAATCTAGTCAATAGCTAAGAGTGACGGGATGCTTCTCAAATTTCCATTAAGTTTACTTTGAAGATAAACAACTTTTAAAATCCTTTTGTTTAAATAGGTCTGTATTAGTGAGATTAGTCTAATAAATCTAATAATAATTTGAGCCGCAAGTCTAATTTATTGCTTTATTTTAATACCATTAAACCTTGCTTGAAAATTGAGAGGACAATTCAATATTAATGAAAATAGATTCTACAAAGTGGGTATATCTATATACCTACATTTTTCGTGTATGTTATGCGTAAGTTATAATTTATACTAACTCGCCTATTATTGCCAGCCGCCACCAATTTTTCATAGACCCTTGATGTTGTTACAATGGTAAAGTAATCATATAGTTTATCTTATCTTATTAATATTATAATGTTCTAGTAGTATCTTTTCTCAAATCTCATCTTAGGTATTAATATTATAACAGTTTATGAAAATTATATTCTGGCCATTTGCTCTTGTAGGTCATAATTGCTTTTTGTCTGGATTTTGTGTATAGATGGCACTGACTTCATGCAGATTACGTGATTGATTGTTTTAGGGCCTTTTATAACGGGATAGGTTTTCAACGCGGGCGAAGCCGAGAGCAATGTTTAAATGTGCTTTATTTCTGGTTTTCCTAGAGTCTCCGCTAAACTAAAACCATTTGTACTTTTTGACATAAAAAACATAAAATTCATTGAGATTAATTAATAATTGGTTTACGAGTTTAAATGTTACAAACATCCAAACATATTCTGTTTTTTGTTTAGAGGGAGAAAAATCCTTGCAATTTGAATAAATCTTCACATAAAAATGAATATAGATTCGTGACGTTACGATGAAAAATTTTAATTTTTAAAGAAGGAAAGAACTATATTATCTTCCTCTGATTAAAACATATTCAACAATCAACAGTTGATGCCCTGTTTGTCCTGGGTGGATAGCCTTTTTATTCATTTCATTCAGAATGACAAATAGGGGTTCTTATGACTTTACTTCTCCGCTTACGTAAGCTAATCTTCGTAATGTGGCTCCACATATTTTACGAAATTTTTTCATACCAACAGAATTCAATGACAGTGGGCTTACGCGACTTTATATTCCCGACAAAGAATGAACGAAAATCCTATGGGAATGAATTATCTAAGCGAGAGGCAGACTCGTCACTATGCCTGGATTTTTACCTGCCGCCTGACGGATGACGTAATTCAATAAAAAAATCTACATGTTAGCTTCAGTTAAACCGTTCATTTGGTAACATTTTATAATTCTTTTTACAATACTCCTAACAAATACACGCACGTTAAGTTATTTTAGTTTTGTCGTCGCATGTTAAAGGACATTTAGCGCAAGAGAAAGCTAGACCAATAAAACTTGTTAAGTGTAAAAAAGAAAAGTGTATAATTGTGTGTTTATGTAAAGCGCTGAATGTAAGTGGAGCTATGGTATCTATTATTAATATCTATTGGGCATTAGGACCCCTAACAAGTGATGTCTCAGGATGACGCGTGCGGTTTAGTTCCATGTAGCGCATTGTAAACTTCTGCGTGCTCAGCTTTCGAGGCGCTCACCAACTAGTTGCGTGCTTGTATCATCATTTAGGTTTGTTTTTACATAACTCTAAGAAATTACTAGAAATGAAAAAAGACAAAGAGTAGTCTAGTTGTTCATAGATTAAAAACTATAAGTTATTTAAAGTTTACATTGTTAATCTGCACCTAATCCTACTATCTGAGGTAAATAATCTTTATTTATGTTTCATAAAGTATTCATATTTTCATTGAAGGCTAAACTGAAGGATGAACTTGATAGATTATACAACACATATGTTTTATAAAACATTCGCTTTTAATTAAGTACCAAGAAAATAGCATTATGCTACCGTTTCTGAAATATAATTAACAAAAAACTATCATAAATTATAATTATTTAAAAAACATTAAGAATTTTGGGTCCAAGTTCCATTGAATTATTATAATATGGTGTATTATTGAATTATTATATTATAAAAAATGTTAAATTTCATAGCTTAGTCGCTCTCGCCCTCCTGAGACATCTGTTGTAGATACACGTGTAATTCTTTGCAAAGGAAAAGTAACGCCCAGACAACATAGAGGCTAATCGATTAATTAACAGTTGATTTGATCACTATTTATTTATTTTTGGTCTGATTCGTTGTCATAATATACATAATAGTAAACAAAATGATACACTAAAGTATATCCTGATTTCACATGCATATACGTATTTTATTTTACACAATAAATATAAAGAATGCGGTGAATAACATAAAAGCCGGATTAAGCTCTGTTATATGGCAAAGATCGCGAAATATGAATACTTAAATTCCCGTCGTAGGTATAACTAATTTTTGTATACGTAATTTTTCTGAGAGCTCGGAAGATGTTTCCTTTGTGTTGGTGAACGTTATTATTTTGGGAAACAAGTAATTCATTCCTTCATATACACTTAAGTCATCTTTTTATGTGTTGATAGCACTCAAATTGTATGATATTGAAATTAGAAATTACCTTTATATGTACTTTTAGTACTAAATATATATTTTTAAACGTTTGCACTCTTCTAGGAGCACTAACGGCTCCTACTATGAGTTACGGAGAAAAGCACTTTAGGCGCTTTTATTTTTATATTGGACGGCACTCATAGTCCCATTTTTACCGTTTTATAACAAGAAAGTAGAAAAGAAATCATATCTTTGAAGATTAAGAACGGGACGGAGCGGTATCCATTCCGCAATCAAAATAGACGGCAGCGTTTAATTTAATAAATCTGTGGAATATATTTTTCAAAAGGCTCGCTTACAATGTTGTTTTCTAGGAACTGTCTAAGGCGAACATACACTTAATTTTCCTGGATCTGTGTTATTAAGTAAGTAAAACATTCTTCTTTAACGATGTTGCATTACAAGTAATACTCAGTTATTATTTAAAATTGCTTTTTAATGTGTTTGTCTATTAGTATATTAGATTTTAATATAATCAAATATGTATTATAAAATTACAAGCTTATAGTGATTATTGAAAAATGTACAAATTTATTCTGCGATTATATTATAGGTATTATTATAAGTTGACACTATTCACTGCTGGGCACTACTTAGAAATTTTATATAGGATTTTAGGGCTTAGTTCATTACTCTAGCTCAGTGCTTGTACACAGACTATCGGAATACTATTAAAATCATTAAAAATCGTGATCATAGTATTTAATAGTCACCATATCTGGTATAACATGTATTAGAGTCAGAATATGCATTTGTTTAGTCAAACATTGTAAAAATAATTGAATCTGTGCGATCACCGGCATTGAAAATTTCGCACATTATAAAAATAGTATTGTTCATCTATCACAATCTATATTTAATTTAATATATGGGTTTGACCTGTAATATTATTTTTAATTACTATCATGAGCGAAGCATAAAAATATGTGGGTACAAGATATAATTGACATTACAGTGTACAGTATTTTTTATCGAATGTGTACACAAAATTTGAAGTAGGTATGTGTGTATATCATCAAAACAAACAGCTTTCCCCTTCAAGCCAATCCAATTTTCTTCGATAATGTTTATCGAGGCTGCTGAATTGAAAAACGTTTATGATTTTATACTTCGATGATATAAGGCAGAAGGCTTAAATGTTTAAAAAATATTAAAAAAAGTCGTCGGCAGTAGTAGCAGGCTATCCTTACTCATGTTTGCGAAGAAAGCGTTACTAATAAGTTGTTCTCTTAGGATCTTAAGTTTGTCTATTCACTCTGAACATTTAAAGATATACATTAAATACCTACACTGTTTTCATTGAATGTCGCCGCAACATTTTTTTTATTCATCCTTCTATGATTCTATTTTTGAAATATAAACAGAACGTTTGAGACTTAATAACTCATTTGTGTTTAGAATATAATATGCGACAAAAAAAAAGTATTTTAAAAGTTGAAGCAAGAATGTCTAATCAATAGTTTAAATAAAACTTTTTTTCAATATATCTTTACTGTCATAAAGTAATACTAATATACTCATCTAATAAATGACATGTTTTGTATTAAAATAAAACGAATTACAGTGTAAACTCACGTATTAACAATAATTTTGAAAACACATAGGTTACACGATGTATTGATAACAATTGCAATTTAGTTGTTCCAAAGAAGATCATTTCAAGCGATTGATCTGTCATCCATTCGATTGATTTATTCTCTCAGTCAGGATTCAGGAACCATAAATAAAAAACATACATCAAATGTATTACGGGTTTCAATCTGTTTTAAAATATTGAATTTTGTATGATGTATGTTTAGCAATTGATGCTAGATTAAGTCTACCATGGCGGCGGTGACGTGCGGTGAAGTTCAGCGCTGTTTTTATCATATGCCGAGTTGGAGCCTTTTTGTGACAACTTTAATCATAAGAACTCGTTTTGTATGTTTTTATTGTATTCTAACGATTTTATCGGCACTAATAAATTGTCATATATGCTGTTTCGCAAGGCGCATTTAGAGGTTATTAATGTACATTTAATAATACTTAGTATTTAATATTAAACGGCCCCTTAATAAAAAATAAAATTGTAATACTACATTTCAGCTGCCTTGAATTTTCATTAAATTTCGATATGCCACGCTGTATTTCTGCATAGTTGAACAGATGGGTTCAGAAATCTCTATCGCAGCTTCCGTTTATACTTTCACGTATTAATGCTCTGGTAATCTAATGCTGTGCCAAAACCAGAGATTCCAATTATCTCGCAACGATCGAATCTCACTATACGTTGGGGATATTGTTATCTTTGCTAACTTCAATTAATAGAGAATATGGAAAACAACAACAGCAATTCTATCAAATATGGAATCGAATGCAACTTTGGCGTGCTTTAGATAACGAACATGCATAATTCCTAAACCATTTAAGTTTCAAGGTCTTTGTTTATTTGCATCGACTAGATCGCTGTAATAACACTGGTTTTAATAACGGAAAGAATGAACATTGAATAATTATATTTTAAATATCTTTGTGTCCACATTTTGCCATAAAATATTTATTACACGAAGACGGAGCCGAGTTACCGAGCCAAGTACAGTGAAAATAAGGGTCGTTGGGTTTTCGAACATTGCTTTGGAGGAACTTCAGTGCTTCACCTTCACAACTGAAAGTCTTGCGTAAAATTTGGCCCATTTTGCGGGCCGATTAGGATGGTATGCGAGAACATTCCTCGCATTTCCTTGACGGCATTACTGTTAAGAGGAAGGATGTTCTAGTCAAGGAGCCATACATATTTGCATGATATCATTAAGAAAACATTACACCTAATCAATTAAGTATTAGGTACATACAATTAAGGCCTCATTTTTTCATCCGTGATCAAATCTGATCATAGTTAAAATCGGAGATAACTACCGAATATGACGTTTCTGTATGTTTTTCAGCCCTAGTTAGCTTACTTTGTTAAAACAAATTGTCAAATATTTATATATTTGTCAACCCTAAAATTAGTAGTTAGCATTATGGTAGCTGGTGCACACAGATCCGAACAGCCAATTGGTTAAGAGGGTACATATTATATTTTTGTGCATTTGAGCCCTGGTTTAATTTTTTTGTTGAATTACTAACATAGCTATAAATATAACGAGGAGTAATATGCTTATATTTATATTAATTTAATAATCAACATATGTTACAAACTGCAAACACGTCTTAAAAGCAGTAAATACAACATAAGTTTACAATTAATATTTTACACGTCTTTCTCCCTAATTACAAGAAGTGTCATTTATTTCTTGTATGAATCAGTTTTCAACTTGTGAATTCCGAAAATATTACCGACACGGAAAATATTTGGTTAGATTTTGAAGTCACTGAACTGTAAATTTACTGTTTGAAAAATGAATAATTGTAAATACTATTGTTATAAAATAAGCAATGTACACTAATTACCGGCATCAAATATAGCGAAACTTTAACACATTAATATAATAACAATCTAGAGGTTTTTGAGTGTGGTGGTGAAATGAAACACGTTTCAACTTTTTTGATATATATTTAATAATATATGAAACAAAGCGTACCCACACATTGACAATTTGTTAAACCTAATACAATGTTACCAATCCGCCAAGACACTACCAATCATGTAATCAAATTTATTGTTAAATTATTAGAGAAAAAAGAAGTTAAGGTAACTTTTACCTTAACTTAATCACGGTAGAACAAAAATGGCACAAATGTTCTACAAAATGATTAGTGGAACATCAAAGCTATGGCTATAATATCATGCCTGAGAATTGTATGCGAATACGGCCCTCTCGTCAGGGTAAAGCGGCTATGTGCCATTAATCGAGTTTCGATGTCAGACCGTATTTTCTCAGTTACGTCGTGGCCGCCATGGCGATTTCAACGTTTGGATTCATTACTTCTCTGTCGTAGGAATTTTGTACGGAACTAGACATCCTTTCGGACAAGTTGAAAGTAAAAAAAAATCATTTTATAACAGCTTGATTAGTAAGCATTGCACCAAAATTAAACTGTATTACGTCACAGTTACCGACTACCATAATTTGTCTGTCCATTAATTCTCCATAGAATTGCAACAATATACTAGTGCCAGCCAAACGCGCTCAACAATCACAAACTGATATTTTGCAGCAGATCTAATTATCGCCCGTTAATTGCCTATTACTGTCTAAATATTATGGATGGTATTATGGATGGTAATGCCATTTCAGTTTAGATATCGTGAATAAATAGTTTGAGATCGTTTATTAATTAGAATTTATTTATACAAGTGATGAATTTAATCATTTTTCGTAACCTCATAGTGTTAGTAGAACTTTAGCATAATCTTACTAATCCGCTTCTTCAAATGTCTATGGGACGTGGAAAAAAATCCTTTTCTACTTTTGTTTACGCTAAAAGAAAAGAAAAAATGTATGAGGATGACATAAATTTTTGGCTAAGATACTTCATTCTCATGACAACACGCTCCGATGGACAGTCATCACGAACTTAATCATATCTTTTAAATTTTCTCTATCTATGTATTCGGGTACACAGATGAATATTTCCGGCATTAGTTTGGACTAATGCTGGAAATATTGAAACCGATTTTAGTGAGATTTTTAAGAGAATAGTCTAACTTGCATGTCTTTAAAAACGCGGAGTCCGCAGGGTAAGCCGCATTGTATAACTGGTGCGAAATAATTACCAATTATAATATTAAATAATACGTTAATAATATACTAGGGTGTGCATTAAACACTTAATGCACATCCAACTATACTCCATTAATAATCCCGCACCTTATCAGTCGTATTAGCAAACCAAATATTTATTACAATAGAAGTAATAACATAGAGAAATGTGTGCAACACAGAGAAACAAGATGTGATGTACAAGTAAACCCATCGCCATTTTATTATCGTAATCGTTGTTTTTGTCTGTTTCCGTCCATTTTATCGTAGCCGAAACAGGCTCGTTTGTTATCTTGTTTTGATCACCACGCTACAAACTCTGCGACATAACATCTGCATATTAGACTATAGTACGATGTATTATGTCAGTTGATTTGATATTGCGATAGAAATTCATGTTGAATTACAATATAGGTACCGCATTTCTTATAAAGGGATAAGGGTTACTTTTATATGGCTAATGATTCCAGGAAGTGTTTTCAAACAGCCACGTATTGTTTTTCGAACGTATATAACCTGCTTTTAATTAAATTTTTAAACAATAATCATGTTATAAAATAACAATATATCGCTTTTTTTTCCATAGTATTAAAATAAATGCAATATCCGTAAAAACGTGGTTTGAAATTTTAGAAAAAGTAAAATGTCCAAACTAAAATCAAAACTTCCAGTTGATCTTATCGCATTCCATTTTGGGGTCGGTGCAAAACACTTTTTCAAGCATGTTGAAACAATTTGATTAAGTTTTATGACCGGTTATATTTTACACTAACCCTTTGTGGGAGATTCAATTCTGGAAAAATAATGTTATAAAAATATACAAGAACTGTTGTCTGGTCTGGGAATCGAAGTTAGAGTCATGCAATACACAGATTATCTATGTTTATAATACTTGAGCCAAAGAATTAACCAAAGCGAATAGGTATTTAAGATATCAAAAAATAATATTCATGAATACTTTCGCAGTAAAAAACTTCAAGCAACTAACAAAATTCAATTTATTTTATTTTAATTACTTCAATAAAGCCACCTTATTGGTACCATATAAGTATAATCAAAACATTTATGTGGGGATGGTGGGTGTGCTAAATATATGTTTACATTATTTTTTTATCTAATATTTATCCCAGCGGCTGTAGCTATTTCCCTGACTTTTTTTTTTCACATAGATGCTCTTTACTTTAAATCAAGTCAAATTGTACACCTTTTCAGTGTCAATTAAGTATAATTGACACTAAAAAGGTGTACAAATTTAGACATTAACATAAATTTGGAATGCCTATTTTGAACAATCGTAAATTAAAAAAATATAAAGAGTGTCGAATGCAAATGTCGGTTGCGTTTACATAAAAATATTTGTATATGACCATTGGAAACAATAAGGTTGGAATTAAAACAATCGTGGGTGTACACAAATGAAAATAAATAAGATGTCGATTTATTCGAATGTTTTATGAGGGTTTAGTTGAGTATTTTTAGTAAATATCAAGTTAGTTTGACAAAAGGAACTTTTTTTGTTGAGGAAGAAAGCTGCCATTCTTAATCGAAGGACCGGTGAGAAGACACCATTTTTAATTATTGTTTTTTTTTTATTCTACTTTTCAATAGTTAATGCGATAGATCTATGTTTACTAAATTATAATACCAGTATTGACAGTCCCTAAAAGAGAAATATTATGATTTGTAGCTTACGGATGTATGAATAACGCTATGTGCGTAGGAGTAAGATAAAAAAGATCGCTACTTCTTTATTTATCATAGTATCTTATCACAACGTTACGTTGTAAGTAGTTTGTCTATACTTTTATAAAAGAGGTTATAAAAATAGCGTTACATGTTGTTTATTATTACAATAAAGACTCAAAAGTGTATTATGATGTTTACGCGGTCAATAGAAGTGATATATTACACTCATTACACCATTTGTTAAGAAATATAAAAGAATTCGCATATTTCTAAATTTGTGTAGACAACCTTGGTTCGAATCCCTCCATAATTTTCTTCTCCCAGCAAGTTATATCAATTAACTGAATACGTATCGCAAAATCCCATTTGCTTTCTGTCAGTCCAAATCCCTCGTCTTATTAGTTGAGGTATAATCCAATATTGTTCCAAGACTGATGCATACCGTGTATATGGTATTTAATTCGCTCTTTATGTTTGTTATTATGTATTATCATGGAACGTGAGATTCGGACGAAGCAATTTGCGCAATTACGTCACAATAAAGTTTGTGATTCAGTATGTTATTACATAAACAAAGCTAAACATTATTTCGGCTTTGACAGCATTTAATCTCGTCTTAAATCGAGCAGAAACTTTCGATATGTTAGTCCGGCTCAATCCATCAACGAAACAAGTTTCTTAGAAATAGTTTCAACTGTTTCTAAGAAAATATCGTATTTGCGACGATGAAAATATACCGTGCCAATGTTTTATATCGATTTTGAATGATAGAAAATATATTCTGGAAATTAATACAGCTTCATCAAAATAGTTATGTAATAAACTCCAGAACGATATTCCTGATATGCGATATTAATGTAATACGGCTTACGAATGCATTTTCCATACTGGTAAGCTTCGATAACACAGAAATAGTTTTCATATTCATAAGTATAAACGGTGGCACTGAATGTAGTTCCGCAATCAATATTTTGTCACAGGCTAGTTTAGTATATGAAGCCCGACTTTGTGTATCCGCGGGCAAATGAAACTGACACTGCATATTTGATCACAATATTGCTTTTAACTACACGTATCTGAATATTAATGGAGATATATTCATTCACATGTCTTATACAGCAATATTAATGTGCAGCAGTCAACATCATTTTAGCTAACAGAAAAAAGAATATTAACCGTAATATTATATGGTTGTAGAAGAAATAATCAGCATTAACACTCTTACTTACTAACTTGTAATTACCTCTTTAGTCTTTCATTCTTTAGGCATTTCACAAATATGTTACTGATAAATAATAGTCTAGAAATATAGTTATCGTATAATTAAATTGGTGGATATATGTAATTTGACTGTACGTAACACATTATTAAAATTTCTAGCGCTGACAAAAGTCTAACTAATTGATGTGCCTAATTTCGTTGAACTCAATACCGAGACGAAACACTTCATGAATAATTTAAACGCTGTCGTAATCTGTCACAATACCGATTTATTTCGACAAAAGAATATTTTATATATATTTATTACCGGTAAGTATAGAGGTTTGGCCAGGAATTTCAAAGTTGAATGGGTTCTGTCGGCAAAGTTGAATAACTTGCACGCTTTTGTACGATAAAAAAATAAAATCTGTGTTCATAGTGATGGTGTGCTCATACATTTTTTATCTGTGATCATGGTCACATGTAGATCTAATTTGAGAAATATAAAGCTTTAAAATCTTTCTAAATTTTAATAACGTCGCGCCGTCACGAAAAAGGACTCTCAACTTTTGTAAAGGTTACAAGAAAACATTAAAATAATTTTTAATTAAGCATTAATTGTCATTGCTGTCCTAACTGATTATATGGCTGTGAGTCAAAAACTATTATTATTATTTCTTTATAATTACAAAATATTGCTGGATATAATTTAGTATGTTAATTATACTACATACATTGAATCCTTTCCGAGTTTTTAGTGAACTAACTATAAGTTTCATCGTAATAACTTGAATCTAATCAGACTTATTTCACATCATGAAATAATGCTTATTTCCTTATAAGCAAATACAGAAAATACAACGTGTCTCAAAGTACAAATATGTCAACATAAAAACTCGGTTTCATGAAAAGGTTTTTTTTGCGTGCACGGCAAAGTGACCCCATTGACCTGATAATAAGCAGAATGGGGTCCACATAGAATATCGACTGACGAGAGGTAATTACACCTCCCCAGTCGATATAATCATGCCGGCCGACTTTAGCCGGACATACACAGGCAGATCCGGCACCCAGCACAGGTGGGACGGTATGACGGGTTAACACCTTGTAATACATCCGTATTCAAATTCATCCGATTCGTAATACATCCTAACACTAGCAGCAATTGAAAATTAGCTCGGTAGTCTATGACGTGTGCAGGGCGCTAGGTTAATGTCGATGCACCACGCGACGGTACTCGTTTTTCTAGATAAAATATTATGTGAATATAGTATTAAGAACATGGTGCGGACATATCCGAGCCTGATGCTCGTGCCCTAACGCTGTAATCAATACAGAGGATTATATCAAATGGATAGAGATAAGACGATTAACGAACAAAAATATCGTATATTCCTGATCTATTAAAGGAGTATAAAGACATGCCAATATTTATCGGGTGGTTGATGTCATAGAAAATACAGGCGAATAACTTCATAACAAACCGTTGAACAATCTAATTCCACGAAGGTACGTTTTGATCCAAATTCTCTTTAGAAACTGAGATAAATTCCAATGAGAAAGCATAAGTCTAAGCTTTGTTTTCGGAATCCTAAAAACTTTTGGAGCAAGCATTTATAAGTGAAAACGTGAAATCAAAGAAATCGACTCAGTCAACTTTATTACACGAACGTAGACTGTCTTAGATTTTGGTATCTCTTAGTGCAATTACTATAAATATAATATTAATAACAAACTAATAATTACCTTCAACGTAATCCATGATTTAAAAACTTGGTTTAATCGGTTTCATCTTGGTTTAATAAAGAAAACATGATATAACCTCTTTTCTGAAATGTTAGTACACTTGTTTGTATAAATTCTTATAACTCGATGTTAATTTTTCATATTATGATTTTGCGGGTTTCTGTATTGATTCGTTATATGAACGTACTTTTCGCCCCAAAACGTTTACGCGACCACTGCGGCCAGATTTGTATTAGATTCGATTTAAGGATAATAAGAAAAATCTTTATTGAATCAGCAAGTTTACTCAGAGAAGATTGAACAGTTAGGGAATAGCCGCGGTTCAGGTACTACTACATACTACTTGTATTTATTGTTAGTATTCTTTCCTTTAACATTAGAACCATCAGTTAAACGACTAAAGTTTAACGACACTTCGGCAATTACAATCGTTTGAGCATCTACAATTGTCGCCGAAGCAAGAACATCACTTTGAGAAAGAGAATTCACAATAAAAGTTTGAAGCGGCAAGTTCTTGCTCACCGGAATTTCAATGTAAATTTTCGGTTACAAACCAATATCGTAAGCGATTAGTTACGAATGGGGACGTGGGTGAGTAGGTATGTAGTGGTAGTGGTTTTAGGTTTCAGTCTGCGGTCGAGTGGCCGGGGCGCCGCGCCACGCTCGCAATCAGTCCGTTTCTACTTCAGTGAGTAAGCGCAGAGGCGCGACGCGAGTTCCTTTCATGGAACACCCGACACGGAACACTGCCTTTCCAACAAAGTCCCTACTTAAACCACTTGCAAGTTATCTTATCGTTTTTTTTATCAGGGACGTATTTACACAAATACTTCGTCTAGTCCAAATTTTTTCGATGCCCGTAGGTGGTTGTGGATTTAATTTTTTTTTAAAATACTGAGAATATACATATAATCTGCAGCATATATTTAGTATCATAAAGCCAAATTGTATTGCTTAAGTTATTAATTTATTGTACTCTTAAAATGTTTAATTCACTTTATGATACTAAATTTACATATAATATCATTTTTTTCCACGAAATGATAAAATATTCGGCATTTTTTACAACTACATGGATTATATATAAATTTAATTATATATAAAATATAATGTATTCTGTATGATTAGAAAAACTCCTAAAATTCAATTTCATGTTTTCAGCAGAAGTTTCTCGTATTTGTTTTCTAATTATTCTAATTTGTCTCCTTCATAGAGGTTTTTTTATAATAAAAAATGCAATTTAAATTATAGCCTTATTAAGTATTAAAGATGCCTGTTATCTAATAATTATTTTCGAGGTATTTCAAACTGTAATACCGATTACGTTTAAGGTTCAAGGTTCCTCACCAAAAAGAGCGCTTACCGTATTTTTCGGCGCTAACTATATATTCACAATGTACAATACCTACATATACCTAGAAAAAAAAATAAAAAATATTATTCTTCAATATGTTATCTTACTCTGGTTGCTTTTTTTTTTCATAATTTGGATTTTGTTTCGTTAATATCTTAAGAAAATGCCATTAAAATTGTTAATTCTGTACAGTTTCTCCTCAACTAGACATTAATTTAATTTATAACCACTATTAGATAGACTATTACAGAAGGAATATTTTGGTTGTTTAAAATATTGAAAAAGACCCATTATTATATTTGACATTCCCGCCCGTAACTCGTGCGTCACAAATTTGAGACGATTTGATCAAGGCCGTTTGTTTGGAGAAGGACCTTAAATAGTAAACTCGCCCTCTAACTTTACCAGTAAAGTTGAAAAACGCTGTCACAGACTGTACAGGAATTAATGATAACACACTCATCAGCTTCCGCGATAGTTCTATTTGTTTGAGCAACTGGAATCGTCGCGTACCGGAAACCGACACCTTCCGCCACACCACTGCGACATCGGATTCCGGAAACTCCCTTATTGACGGTTGTCTTTCTGTACACTTGTATATTGTTTGGCGGATTTTAACTTGAATTTTTTTCTAAAAATAAAGATTGCTAAGATAGAGATTTTGCCCATTACTTAACTTATTAACAAATAATATAACTGAAATAAAACATTGATCTAATTCTATAAAATCCGAATGATAAGTATACTCAAGTCTATAATTCAGATACACTATAATTGTAATTTACACACCACGATTAAATCTTTTAAGATTAATCGGGTCACGGTCGTGTTTAAATGTCGCTGGCATATTTCATTTTTTTATTGGAAGCAAGACCGGAAGTTTTCTAAGTTAGGTATTTCTCGAAGATGTAAAGGCAAGGCGGAGAGGAAAATTTAATTAATTTGAATGGACTTGCGCCTTAAGAAGATTTTACTATCCTTTAAAATGGATACAAAGTGGCTTAGGGCAGAACTTATACCAATAAAAGTTGTAAATGTAATTTTATGTCAAAGTAAAAATGTTGAGTTAATAATAGCGCCCTTCGGACATAATATGTTACGTAATTTCAGACGCTTAAATCAGTAATTCATCAATAAGTTCAGTGAAGAAATCCATCGCTGGCATAGAAATACTCACAATGCTGCATTAGCTATTAAATCTTGTCCAAGTTCAAAGTACCAAAATCGTGAAGCCATTATTTCTAGTAATGCTCCCCGGTGTACGACATAGACGATCGAGATGTCAGGCTGCATCGCCGACACTCAATCGATTTTACCAAACTTATTATAGTTACTAAGTTTATACTACGAGGGTTTCAAACTGCAAAAGTTCGGATAATCGACTCTGCGGCTTTTGCTCAAAATGCGAAACAGACCGTTAGGTTCAAAGGTCTCTGAATGAATAAATATTCATCTCATTTTTTAATAATAAACGAACAGACGCCGTTAATATTTTGTATTTATAGTACATTTAAACAGCAGTTTTTTTTTAATTAATTTTATTTGTGAAATATAATTTGATAAACATATATATTGTTTACAGAATTTATTAAGCAATTTGATAAAACAAGCTCCATTCAAGTAATTGTGTCCAATAAAATTTAACACATAGCTAGATCATAAAAATAACAAAAAGTGCTATCAATTTTGTATATCAGTAAAGTATTTTAGTCACATCTGATATGGTAAACACTATATTAATTTACGGGGCATTCACATTGCCAGATAAGAATTAATTTTGTACTGAAATTACTCATCGGATTTTTTTGCAATACTTTGTTTAATTTTTACCCCCGACGCTTTAAAGATTTTGCAGCCTTCATACTCACAGAGCGGACTAAAGCGGCGAACCATGAAGGCTGCAAAGACTTCTAAGCTTCGGGAGTAAAAATTAAATAATGTATGGCGATAAAATCCGTTAAGTAGTTTCATTTGAATGCTAAACATTCGAGTATATATAAGTAATCATATTTTCGTAGTAGTACGAGTACATCACAGTTCTTTGTCTGGTATATGTTATTTAACAGATGCAAATCGTGAGTAGTGGGCACCACAACACACGAGAATAACTCTGTATTGATACAAAGAATAACATTGATATACAAAAATATTAAAGTGTATTTTGTTTATTTCTTTTGTAGGATTCAAGACTCGCGTTGCATGTTAGTATGCATCCACTACCATATCTACGATCTCGTGACAAATTATTTGAGGTACGAGGTGCCACGACTGTCAAATATAAATAATAGTATAATACATATTTCAAATACAAAGTTTATTTTCCATATCGGATAAAAACGTGCATTGTACATGTAATATGAAATAAATTTATACTGCTTTTGTTGCGTTATATTGGGAACTCGTAAAAATTAGATCTAGAATATTTATATTTTTGGAAAAATGTTTATGTGTGCTATTTAAAAACCAAAAGTATTGAGCTTTAAAATAAAATATTATGATTAGAAAATATGCGTGGGCGTGTGGGTGAAGGTTCGATAGCTCGATGTTATTGGACTTTTGCAGTAAACTTCAACGCAGGCAAATTTTAGCTTAAAGTTTAATGATCTTCGTCCCTTGTTTCACACCGAAGTTGAATATAATTTGAGTATTTTAATGCTGGCTATGTGAATATATCACAATGTTTTAATAGCATCGGGTTTACAATGTGGGTAACCAGCAATTTTACTTTCACGATGTGCTACAAATATTTTAATACAAGATTTGTACAGATATTTGGAGGTTTGGTTTTTTGGATTTTTGATGGAAGTATACGTGACCACCGTTGTAACACTGGACGAGGTAAGATGAAATGTAGCCTACAGATTATCAATGTCCTGGATTTATATGGAGTACTTTTATCCCGGAATGTTATAAATTGGATTTTTTATACGAGATAACATTTGGAAAACTACAGTTCATGAGGTCACGAGGCGGACTGTCCAATTTATGACAATAAAGGCTGCGAAGTCTTTGAAACGTCTAGTGCGATAAAATCCGAAAACTAGTTTTATTACGATGTCTTTCATTCGCATAAACATAAGAAATCATTACAGAGAAGATTCTTACGCGAGTAGTGTCACAAGCATAGCCTAGTCTAATTTAATGCATAAAAATGTGTAAAGTTAACAAAAACAAAAGGCTAAAAACGTTCTTGCTTTATAATGAACACTAAAGAAAATGAATTTTGTTGCTTCACTTGTCTCCGCTGAAGCTTTAATAAACAGAGTTATTAAGTTACGTCATTATTTTTCAAACTAAAGTGTAAAAAATACTGGCTCCAAGTTTCATCTTTAGTTTAACGTCTAGCGTTAAAACAATTTTAAAGAAAATGTCGTTTGTGTTCTTTATCTCCTTGTCAGTGCGTTCGTCAGGTCGAATAATTGAAATTTGTGTAAAATTTTCGACTCAAAAAGCACGTGCGTTGTTCAAAATTGGAAAATATGTAAATAAACTTGCTCCATGTTCTATTATGGGATGAGAACAAACTTGGCGGAGATTATGTGCACAACAGACTTGTTTGCACCTCTAGCTGTCTTTTCGGGTATAAAGAAGCGTATGCATGTTACGTTATACTGGGTGCTGCCCGACGCGTGTGAAAGATCTTTCCATTGATGAAAAATCCATGTAAGACATTCAGATTACGTTGATAGGTACTAAGTAAGACTTGCACCAAACTTCATGGCCGGTCTGACGTCAGTCCTACTAATGTTCACACCCGTCGTCGCCTGTCACGATTTCAAAATAATAGCCGAAGAAGATATAACAGAATAAAAGCTGCGTCGCCACTCGTGGCCAGGATTACCGTGCGACAGACGTTTGGCGCATTTGACAATTTTAGGGCACACAGACACATTGCCGGTATTGATCTGGACAAACATTTTTGAATTTCCTTGTCTTACGGTACAGATAAATTAAAAATTGACATCGAGTACATTGTAATGAAAATGTATAATTATTATAGTCTACACAATTCGGACAGAAAAGTTAAAATCAGTCAGTTTATGTTTTTTATTTCAAAACATAATGCGATCGTGGATATTTTCTTTCGTCAATATTTAGCGGAGTAAAAAAAGAAATCGACTGACGATTGAATCAGTAAAAGCGAAGAAACTCAAGGAAACTACAAAAACGTATCTTGTGAAGATTTTTATGTTTATATGTAGATATTATAAGAGAAAGATTTTTTGGGAAATATCATGTGTTTGTATGATGATTGAGGCAACAACCCTCTACAATAATGACTTTCCTTAAAATAACATTAATTTGTAACGATTAAAGAGATTTGAAAACGAACATAAAACGTAGCCCAAAGTTTACATTAAATCTTTCTATTTTTTTTAAATTTGTATGAAATTACATTTCTGTAGCACTATAATTAATACAATTCTGTAACTAAGTAGGGTTTCATAAACTGATTTCTTAATTAAAATATATTTGCTACATATCCATTGCCAGGACGCATTCACTATCTGTCTGAGACCTAATAAATAACGACAGAACATGACCCTACTTTTGTAGGTGTCTCCGCTCACGTTTTATATCTGTCGTCAACTCCTTTATTGTGAAATAAAAGAGAAATTCCTTTCATGAAACAAAAGAGAGTAGCCAGTATTCATTTCTTGTTATGGATATAACTTTTTTCCAGAAGGGGTAAAATCATGAACTCGTCTCATTGTGTTTTTGATGCTTCTTTTAATCAATACTATTTTTCGCTCAATAAATCTTATATTATAATGATTTCTTATGTTTACGCGAATGTTAGACATTGAAATAAAACATTGTACAATTGTAAAATGTAGGTAGATATTGTAACTTAGACTTTACGGATGACCAACACATCAGTCCGCCCAGTGACTTCGAAGGCAATCTTCGAAACGTCGGCAGAAAATATATATAAAAAAACCGCGATAAAGTAGTTTTATTAAAATTTTGTATATTGCTGTTTATACAAGCACTTAAGTATACTTAAAGAAATTCTGAGAAAAAAATCCAGAGACGAATTTTTTACACGACATTTAATAACCACTAAACATAAAAAAACCTATCACTGCCATTTCTGTATATCATCTCGCCTTTTAATATCAATTATCGACCACAATTCTAAGAAATAATTCGACATATCATCAAATACTTTTCTAAATCTCCCAATAGAATATCAAAATGATATGCGTGTTCTCTACGTGACCCATCTCAGATTGTTCGAGTGTGTGTGAACAGGGTACATACTTACATACCAATTTTTATTAATACTGACGGGTGTTAATCTGATTTGCTTAGGGTATACAGTATGTAAGATTAGTCGAGGGACCTATTTAAGAAGAGTATTCAGTGTTCAACTCTCATCCCAAATGTATATGACCGTTTTTGTTTACCGGAATTGGACGCGCTTAGGTACTTTTGTATTTCTAAGCCAGATTTCAATTATGTATGGAAAATGAATGTTATGTAAAGATCATATATAGTCATACATAATCTAGTCGGTAAGATAGGTCAAACCAGTAGCTAACATAAGAGCACCCACACGTTGGAGCCTTCTTACGAAATTTATCTGTGGTATATTCTGTCATTTATCATTGCTTTTCTTGCGTATATATCTATTAATTATATGCAAGCATAAAATGTCATGTGCTAAATGGATTCCTTAGTGCTTATATAGGTTCTTAACTAAAAATACATAATGTATAATCACGGGCATTAACAAGTCTACGTGGTGCGGCTATAAAACGCGGAGCCGCACCGAGAGAAATGATTGTGTGATCGACAAATATTATTGTTGGTCTGAGAAACGTCTTGTCCCAAAACGATGCAACTACAATAACTTGCCGTATTGAGGGCGAACATTTGGATTTTATTATGGGCTCAAACTATATACGTTAAGTTGGTTTTTTAAATACATGTTAAAAACACTTTTAACTGATTATCATAAATACTAATTTACACTTCAGTGAACCTGTTATCGTACTGCTATACTCAGGGGTGTTTCAATCTGTTTTTATGTATTTCGATTCATTGAATTACTTGGCTAATTGAAAGTTTTTCTATCGCTTTTATGGATAACCATCGAATCATTCTAATTGAAAAGATATGCCGTTGACATTTTCGATGCAGAACGCAACGCAATCACGTAGAACACTACGATAAAATTCAATTTGGCTTTTTAATCGTCTCAAAAATATTAAAATGAATGGGTGTTTCTTATTTTGCCTTAATATGTTTAAATTTTATATAATATATTGAGTATTTAAAATCCTGAATAAGTAAATGGAATTAATTAATCACCGCGTAACATTATCGACAAAGTTAACTATCGCCTTGCGAGCATTGGGATTTACTGCGACGAGCAAACGTTTGTCTTTATTAAAATTCTGAATACTTAACAGTATTGATCGGGCGACGTTTAAAATGACCTGTTTAAAATACCAAACAGACGTGCCTGTTTCGGGAGTTTGTATCTGTGATAACGGACCTCGGCGCGGGAAGACATTAACGAAATTACGATCGTTTTGTTACCAAACTTGACGCTTTTAAATTAAATATATTTTTCCTCATTTTGGATGCCAGATAGGGTATTAAAATTATTTCCATAATTTTACAGATTACATTAAAATGATATCTTGTTTTATTTATAATATAACGCGTCTCAAAAATAAAATGTCTTTTAATGTTGTTTTATTCTAATAAACGATACAATAAATATAAAAACAAGTGAAAAGAGTAGCGACAACGAACTATTTCTATTCATGGGCCTGACTTTGTTTTAACAATAAATGTATGCGCTACGTGGCTAAACGTGTGCCAAAAGAAAACTATATTTCACTGAAGTTGCATCGTCTTTTCTAGTATTATCTTCGAAATATTGCTCATACATAGTAATGTAAGAATAATATTGGTTAATGGATATTATTCTAAATACAGCCGAAAAACTATCGCCAAAGAACTACAACTATATTGTATTTGTTAATATAAAGTTAACGAATTCAAGTATAATCTTACTTCTTATTAATATTATAAAAGCAAAACTTTATTGCGGTATACAGATGTTAAAAATAATAAATTCTAAACATAGAAACTAATAAGTAGGGCTGATGAAATTTAGCATACAATATTATATATTTACGCCATACCTTGTGTAAGTCTTGTGTAGGTACTTTTTATATCAGGAAATTGTACAGCCTTTATTCTAAGAAATATTTTTATCTCAATATTAGTTTACAATAAATCCCTTGTTCGATTAACCTCCACTTTCAATAAAGGCTTCCAATCGTTTTTTTCGATATATCACAAAAACGGACCAATCAGAACCAAGTTTTTTTAACATGTTTACAAATGAGTTATTTGATTGGTCCATCCTCGGAATCTGATTGAAGATTGAGATCGTATATTCAAAATGGTTTTAAATTTAATAGATTAAAATATACAATTGTGCTGAATAAAATGTAGAGTCGTATGGTAAGGCTAACATAATATTGGTATGTGACGAAGAAGGGACCCGAGTAATAGGTTTTTCATGTAAGTTTAAGCACACTCAGGCATTCCACTTAAGTCAAGAACTTGCGCCATGTGTACCTAGCGTATCTTATGTTTTTAATCGAATCAGAAAATCGTAATATGCTATAAGTTTATGCAAATAGAAATGTCTACTGATGATAGTCTGTTGTAATAACATTCTGACCGACATCATCTTCAGTCGGTGGAAGTCTGCTGTTGAATAAAGCCCTTACCTAATTAATGATTTCCAGACTACCGTGTTATAATGTAATTTCGAACCTACAATTGAATATATTATATGTAATTTTTTGCCAGTTAATAACGATGTGACTTCGTAAATTACTTTGATTTTGTTCCAATTTAAAATTTCTGTATACCAAAATTCGTTACAAAACGTTCTTATTGGTTTCGAAGCGAAATAAACTACGTAATTTTACTGTTGGATGTTAAATTGCCCTTCATTAAAATATGTAGAGGAGCACAATATAGCGAATCGTTTTTCAAAGCGCTTCTCTTGCTATCTGAGTTCCCGGAGACAGAGCGCTATTGCTTTTTTTATTAATTTCTTTAGAGACCGGACCGCAGCCGGATAGGAGGACGGCTCGTTCTATACATCCTAGATAGTATATAGATAGGAATATCTAGGATTTTAGTTTCATGTTTACATCCATTTGGATTTCAAAACGGACCTTTAAATGTTCAGTGAAATAATAATAATATCTTATCTATCTTAGATATTGTAACTTTGACTTTACGGATGAACAACACCTCAGTCCCCCCGTGACCATGAAAGCTGCAGTCTTCGAAACGTCGGGAGATAATAAAAATACTAAAACCGCGATAGAATTCGAAAATTAGTTTAATTTCAATCTCTAACATTCGCGTAAACATAAGAAATCATTAATAATATCTTAGTTTAAACGGACTTTTAAAATTTCTGCTTATACCCATTAATATGTTCATTGATTTTGACAGTTTATCTGGACCTTGTCAATCAAAAGTCACGGTCTGTGGTCACGGCCATATTTCGTTAGTGGCATTTTATAAATATTCCAATTACTTTACGTAAAAATGTCTTTGACAGACAGCCACCGAGGTGGTTCCATTAGTGTTCCATTTTTGAGTTGAGTACAAGACAACGTAAAAGTTAAAACTACATTAATGTATACATACACCCAAACACATTAACTGTTCTGTTGCTGTTTATAGTTGTTAATAACCTTTGATTTTGAGGAAAGTTCTATTATATTTGCAATATACAGCAACGCGTTCGTATTTTATAGTATAGTATCATTATATTCTCATTACAACAGACATAAATATACGGTGAATATATAGAAAACAATAAAATATAAAAAAATATAATACGGAAGTAAGTTATTGTCATTAATTTTGGGATTAACGTTTTTTCTAAGCTCATAGGTATATAAAAAGTTACCAAAACCTAAACACGCGTTGTTTATTTGTTCATTTTATTAATCTTATGTTGCAGAAAGACTTTTCGGAACGTAATCTGGGTGACATATTTTCCGGAAAGAAATCAGCATTATAGGATCCGCGAACTGAAGTTAAAATATAAACACAGATAATATGCCAGTTGACACTAGGTTTTTATTAATCAAACAAATTTTGAGATAATGAATAATTGTGGTGCAATAAAATATCATATAGTTATCTATTAATTGTAAGCGTACGTGGATTATAATCTACATATAATTTTTTATCATAAAATAGCAGAGAGGAAGCCGAATTTGATAAAATTCTTGTATTTTATGTAAGATAGTGCCTGATATGTTTTAACAAAACAATTAAGTATGTTCATATTATTTCTGTACGCTGCGCCGGTACGGAGGTTAACATGTTACATACAAGTGAAATTTTTTTCGGACTGTCTCCCACATGTCAATATCCTATCTAATATGTCCTTCTCAAACAATATTGTCATGTTAAGTTCTACAGATAGATTAGTTTGAGCATCATCAAGCTGTGAAGTGAATATAGACATGAGAGCGTGGGAGAAACAATGCGATTTTGGGCCTATTTGTTGTCTTTTATAATTAGAATAGTTTAATAAGACTTGAAGGAGCAAACGAGAAGATTGAATTGCTTGTTAACTGGCAGAAAGAGACAATCTACACTCACATGTATACCCGCCACGTTTTAAGATTGTTCAATTTAGTTCGTTCTTCATTGAGTAATAATAAGTGGAGATCAAAATATAGCGTTAACAATAAATATCAGAACAAACATTAATCGAAGTAAAACGAAGCTTCAAATACAAACCTTTTGTCTATTGTATACTGATCTAGTAGTTTTTAAAAAGAACGGGTACGTTCGCCAAAGGTTCAAACGACTTTGCCAATAAAAGATATCGTTTAACTCAAGAAAAAACACGTAAAGACTGAAAACATAAAAATACCTTATAAAGGTTTTTCACAAATACTTTCTTTCAAAATGTCTCATCGTTTTCGTGCGATCACTTTGAAATATTAAACGATTCTCTCTAACCCACACTTCTACAATATTTAAGCTATTATTTTTCTTTCAATACGAAATATATTGTTTATTTTTCTTTTAATACGAAAAATGTATTACTAATGTAGTTATAATAATGATAATCAAGAAAGGGTATCATTAATCATAGCTCGCTCAAGAGCTTATTATTTGAATAATTTTCCAACCACTACCCTGCAAAAGGGGTGAAATGAGTAAGGAGCGAGCGTAGTCAATAAAACTTATCGTCTTTTTGACAATTACGGAATAATTAAAATAAAGATAAGTTTGTGAAATAAAATTATCTATAGTTAATGCATAGGAAATTTCAAATTACAAAATCCACTAACACCATGACACGGATAAATTAATTAAATTAATGTTATTGCTCGTTCTATCGTACATAGCTCTACCTAATTTGATTCATTACGTTTTTATCGTCATGCATTAAATTTACATTCCGTCCCAAAACATAATGCACGTTTCCTTGTAACGCAGCTGGAAATTGGAAATTTCTCCAAAAACTTTTAATCAAAGATACATGTAAACAAATGTTAATTAAAGAGCGCCTATCTGTGAGTTGTGACAATCCCTCTAATCACAATAAGCGGAACAATAGCTCGGATAAACAATCATTATTATTACTGCGTAGAAAACAGCAAAAGACGTAATCGGTCTAGCACAAGGAATGAAAGCATGAAACATCCATCGATGAAGTTTGTATTAGGAAGGTCTCAATATGAAGAAATCAGGCCGTGCCCTCAATCAAGTCTCAACGTTTTGTCATTTATTAGGAACCAATAATGAATGTGTTTGTATCAATTGGCTTCAGAATCCCCATCAAGCTTGCAGTGGGCGGTCGTCGTTAAACTTGTTTCGGGTTTATTTATTGCGTGTTACGGTTTATTAATAACACATAATACTAATAACAGTACATCATGAGATTAGTTGGGCGGTAACTCATCTACAAACGCGTTAGTTTGAATTCGCATCCACTTACAGGATACGTAAAAGTTTTTAAGTCATCTGATAGCAGAAATATTCACTCGTCATGAAGAATCGTTTAAAGCATAGCTAGCTCATATTATACGTGTACGTTATACGTATACGTACGCGCCGGGAGCAATGCTTGCTTGTTTATTTTGCTTGTGCCAATGTAAATCATATTACGCTTTCCAGATCCAACGTACAAAGTCCCTCTGGGATATGAGATGAAACTTATCGTTTGAAATTCACTTCTCAGAATAATAAATATCAGATTAGTAGCAATTGAATGTTATTATATCCTTACGGTTTCAGATTTATATCATTAAACTAGTTAGATATACTTTAGTGAAGCGCTAACAGCTGGCGCGGGCGATGTCGAGCGCCGAGATCCGCCTAAAAACCACATCGTTGAAATAAACCAATATTCAGCTAGCAACTGATTTAAATTATTAAATCAGTGCAACCAATGAATAGTTGTAGCATTAAGGTTTAAACATTTCATCTACTAATGTATCTGTTAAATATGTAATTATTTAATGCAAACTCGTTGACAGTCAATAACGCACTGACGTCTTTATTGTGACAGGTCTAAACCTGCCAGTCACATATATAACATTTCTCCCCCATAACATAAGAATTATTAAGGTACAACTAAATAACAGAACATAAACTAAAATAACAAATTACAAGTCCATACAAAAGAAAGCTCTATAGTCAACTCTTTGTTTTTGGCGTAATAATCTCTCCGATTGACCTGGCCTTTGCTCCGAGGAAAGTTGATTCTCAGTTTCGTGAGCAACCTGACCTTCTGAACCTAATGTCACATCTTGAACGCACTGGTTTTCCGAATCTGATGTCACAGCCTCAAAAAACTCATCATCGGAGCTCAGGTTTGGCTGAAGTGGTAATTCGGCTGGAGCCTCGGCTAGTGCCACTTCATTATCTCCAGCTGGAGCCTCGACTAGTGCCACTTCGTTATGTCCATCTCCCTCTCTGGTGCAACTTTGCGACACAATCGCTTGGTCCTCCCTTGGAGACGTATCTGTCTCGTAAAGTTCAGGCGTAAAATCCAGGACGTCACCGGTATTAGAGATAGGAGGAAGAGACTTTCCTACAAGTTGATTTTTATGTTTTTTCACTTGCACTAAGGTCGTACAGTCCGTGACTAAATATGTTAATTTGCCTATTCGTTTGGTAACAATGCCACGATTCCATGTAAATTGTTTATTTCCTTGATATTTCTTATACATAACAACATCACCCGCTTTAAAACTTTGTCTGTTGGAACCTCCATAGGCCCTACTCTGTGAACACTGTTGTCGTTTCACAAATTTGGTAAGAGATTCAGAAGGGGATGGCGGTGAAATAGGATTAATCAAATCTAGGCGCGAACGAAGTTTTCGCCCAAATACCAACTGCGCAGGCGAAGACCCAGTTGTAGAATGAACCGAATTTCTATAATCGAAAAGGTATTTTAATAACTTTTCGTAACGTTCTTTTAAATTAGTACTAGATAACAAACAAGATTTAATACCTTTTTTGATAATTTTTACATAGCTCTCCGCCTGGCCATTGCTAGCTGGATGATAGGCGGGCGACGTTACATGCGATATTCCATTCGCTAAACAAAATTTCGTAAATTCTTCAGAAACAAAACATGTAGCATTATCACTAACCAACGTGTGAATCAACCCGAATCGTGACATGAAATCGTATAATTTTGCTATCACTGTGGCCGAAGAAGTATAATTCACTCTGTACACTTCCACCCATTTGGAATGCGCATCCACAATGACAAAAAATAACTCACCATTAACAGGACCTAAGAAATCTACATGAACTCTATAAAATGGTTGTAACGGGTGTGGCCACACGGCAAGCGGTGCCCGCGCCGGTGACGGTCTTAGCTGTGTACAAATTTCACAGCCAGCGATCATAGATTCTATCGCTTTGTCGATACCCGGAAACCAAAGTCTACTACGAGCTTCAGCTTTAGACTTTTACAATACCTAAGTGTGATTTATGAAGCTCTGACAATAAACTTGCTTGTAACACGTTAGGAATTACAACCTTAAAACCTCGCATGATCACACCATTTTCAAATGAAAGTTGGTCTCTACAAAGAAAAAATTTACGTATATTTTCGTCTGTAACTTTTTTTCGGCCAGCCATTCAAAATATATTTTACCACTTTAGATAAAATCACATCTTTTTGAGTTTCTTCGCGTAACCTCTGAAGCGTTACAGGTAAGCTAGAGTCTACAACAAAATTAACATAAGTTGCCTTATCCTCAACGTATCTTGAAAATCCGTGCGCTACGTGATCATCCATCTCACATGACTCACAATCATCTAAACTTGCGCGAGAAAAATAATCTGCGCTATTATTAGCACTTTTGACATACTCTATTATAAAATTATAACCACTCAAAAAAAGTGCATACCTTTGTAATCTATTTGCAGAAATCTCGGGAATTCCGCGATGTGGCCCGAATATAGTAATTAAGGGCTTGTGATCAGTTCGAAGAACAAAAGGAGTAGATCTGCCGTAAAGATACTGATGGAAACGACGAACCCCAAATATGATGGCTGTCGCTTCTTTCTGTATTTGCGAGTATCTGCGCTCCGCAACATTCAGCGTGCGCGACGCAAATGATACTGGCCGCTCCAACCCTGTAGCATCTTCTTGTGACAGAATGGCACCTAATCCGGTCGGAGAAGCATCTACAGTCAAAATTACTTTTGCGTTTGTATCAAAATGAGCTAAAACTTGTTCCGATACTAACATGTTTTTATTTTCTTAAAAGCGGCATTATGCTCTGGAGTCCAACACCATTTACAATTTTTTGTAGCAATGCGTATAGAGGACTGAGAATTGATGAAGCATTAGGCACAAAATTACGATAGTAATTTACAAGACCTAAAACGATTGTAGCTTAGCAACGTCTTTTGGAACTGGAGCGTTTAATATTGCTGAAACCTTTTTGGGTGACTTTTTCAACCCGTGCTTATCAACTACATAACCTAAATATTCTAGCTCCTCTTTAAAAAACTCACATTTGGCATTTTGGAGCGTTAGGCCTGCATCCTGTAGTCGAGCAAGTACAGTGCGCAATCTACTTAGATGTTGCGCCCTATCCACTCCCGTCACCAAAATATCATCGAGCATGCACAATACACCGTCCAAACCTGATAAAACATTTTCCATGAGGCGTTGGAAAATAGCCGGGGCGCTGGACAACCCAAATACTAAGCGCGTATGCTTAAACAACCCTTTATGAGTATTGATAACTGTATACTTTTGAGACTCTTCATCTAATACACATTGTGCGTAGGCTTGTGAAAGATCCAACTTAGAGAACTGTTGACCGCCCTGTAACTTTGTAAAAAGTTCTTGCGCGGTGGGTAAAGGGTATTGATCGACCAATAGTTGTTTATTAATTGTGATTGAATAATCAGCACACAACCGGATGGAACCGTCGCGCTTTAACACGGGCACCACGGGCGAAGCATACTCGGAATGCTCTACGGGCTTCAATATGCCAACGCACACTAGACGCTCTATCTCTTTGTCCAGCTTATCACGTAAAGCAAAGGCTACGGGACGCGGCTTAAAAAAAATTGGCTTAGCGTCATTTTTCAATTTAAGTTTTACTTTATATTTAGTAAATTTCCCTAACTCATCACTGAATACTCGAGGAAATTCATTCTTTAGGCGCTCTATTAAATCTGAGGTATTCTCACAAAAATTAATGGGAAGTAATTCTAATCGGAAGAAAGATATAAAGTCCCTCCCTAAAAGTGGCGGACCGCCATCACGAATGATAAACACATTTAACGTACATGTTTTCCCAGTATATGTGAACGGCAATTTTGCAATACCTACGCATTCAATACGTCGACCAGTATAAGACATTAAATACTTAGTTGTTTTGGACAACACTACTTCCTTAAAATGTTTAAAATACGTTCGCTCGGAAATCGCAGTAACAGCTGACCCGCTATCAACCTGAAACCTGATCCGTTTCCCTAGAACAGTGACAACCTCTGTCATTGGTTCACCATTATAGGTGCGAATATTATACAACTCACCGTCATCACCGCTAATGATCTCATGTTCCAAGAAATTATTTTTTTTACACATGCGACGCAAATGCCCCTTAACGTTGCACTTTTTACATTTATAGCTAGCGAATCTACATTGAGCTGAAGAATGATTTTTAAAACCGCAAACCGAACACAACAGTTTAACACTAGAATTATTTTTGGCGTCGATCTTGAGTATTTGATCGTTGTTAGACGGTGCCTTTCCCGGGACCGTTGATGCTAAGGCGCCTGCACGCGCACACCGCATCCTCTCTGCTAACTCCACCGCTTTTCCTAGCGTTAAACTCTTTGGATCTTGAGCAAATAGTTTTTCACGCTCCGTTCCAGGTAGCATTGCCATTACAAAATGGTCCCGTAATGCTTCCTCCACGTTTAAAAATCCACAGTTTGCCGATAGTCCACGCAATCTCGCCGCCCATTGGTGATAGGTTTCTCCCTCGACTTGGATTGCTGAATAAAATTTATACCTCTCATGAAAACCACACACTTGGGGCACAAAATGCCCGTCCAGAAGACCCAATATGTCATCGAACGGGATGGAAATGAGTTCTTTCGGCGAGGCCAAATTCGCAGCAAGCTTGTACGTGGATTCCTTGAGTGCGCTTAATAAAATAGCACGCCGTTTGGATCCTGAAGCATCGGTAGCTTCAGAGACGTCATTTGCGACGAACCATTGTAGCAACCGTCCCTTGTATTCTGGCCAAGTTTGCAAATTGTGGTCGAAGGTCGTAAGAATACCAAATGTTTGAGCCATATTTTCGTAAATACACTTTTTTACGAGAATATTGAGTAAAATCCTCGTCGCCAATGTTAAATATGTAATTATTTAATGCAAACTCGTTGACAGTCAATAACGCACTGACGTCTTTATTGTGACAGGTCTAAACCTGCCAGTCACATATATAACAGTATCATTAAGCCACGGTCTACATATCTCTAGGTAGGTAATTTAAATCACGCAATGATACTTTTATGACGTCGATCGCAACATCAGATAATATGTGGTTTTAATCGACGTTCTCATAAAACATATTTTACAATAATTTTTAATTATCTGTCGCCCAGTGGTCGTAATTCGACCGCAATTCATATTTTTTAAAGTTTGAACGTTATTGAGGTTCTTGTGCATTTCCTCTCTACATGAACTTTAATCATGACAAATCTCACACTCCTTTGTGTCGGCAATGTGCTCAAAAAGGGGTACTAACTTTTTGTTATATAAGTACGTTTGATAATCTTATTCTGTTACCTGACCTTATTCTACTGCAATGTGGGTTCGAAAACAAATTGCAAAAACGATTTGGCTTCGCTATTACAAAACGACCGCCCGCCTGACGTCAACCCCGTCTGAGGGATCATTAATCACTAATCTTAATAATAATCTTTAATCACAAACTGTTCGTTACATCAAATAATCAATAATCAAAGTTGCAATTTTAGAAAATAATATAGAGTCAAAAATTATCCTGTGATTCAAGCTGGAATTAACTAAACTTTCATAAAAATTTTCACTGACATTAGTTGTGATTTACAAATTAACATCTATGAAAAAAAATCAAACAAAAATATAACCCAAATTAACGACTATTTCCGTCTTTTGTCATTGTTTTATCAAAATTATTCTTTGATACAAACCTTGTTCTGATAATTAGAAATACAACAAAAAATGAATCAGTGAAGTCGGCCGAGCCGTTCTGTGATACACTAACATACATGTGGCAGCTGATATTATTTTAATATAGATAAAGAAATTATTTTAAGCTCCTTCCGATTAGTTGAGAATTTTCAGAATCGGATCAGTAAATCCGGTGATTACGTATCTTCTATATCCAAACGTATAAGCCATCCGTCTTTATACTGTGTTAATTATTATCATATGTATCTGACATCAAAATTTTATAGATTTTATGCGAAATACAATGTAACGTTGTGCGAAGAGAGCCCGTTTCCTAACAAGGCTCACCATACATGTTTTTGGTATTTATTTGAATGAAGTTTTTTTTGATGTAGTGCAAATACATATTACGATTTGTTTGTTATTTCTTGTATTAATATATTTTATAATATGTAGTTCAATCAATGGGTTTTCATTATATTTATTAATTAAACGATTTTATGAAGCTTTAAAAATTAAGTAGACCTTTTTTCCGTTACCTTATATTGTGGATGATATCAGTGTTAGGTACAAATTTTAGGGACAGTGTATTCAAATACAATAACTAAATATCTATGTAAATAGTTTCAGACGGTTCAAAATTAATTGTTTGAAAGGTCTTCTCGTAAATACACAAGCCGGTGTTCATAATTAGATTTCTGCGCATTGTGGGTATAGGGTGTCACCAAGAACTTGATTCTTACGCAGTTACATACTACTCTACACAAATAGCATGTATATTATTTATATAGAAAACCAATAGACTTCAGTCCTGTTGTGTTAATATATTATCAGTTCATTGTTCTTGTATATTTGTAAGTGTTATATAGATACGGAACCCGGATGGAAAGCGACCACGAAGGTGAATAAATAATCACGCCTTCTGCCTCGCAGTGCTCGCCATCGATTCTTTGTTGCTATGTAACAAAACTTGCTTTTAACCTGTGACAAAAACTATATTGCTGGAAGAACTATTAATTACTATTACTAATCGCTACCAATGCAAATTCTCGAATAACAAATTATAAATATCAGGAAATTAATGGCTTAACCTAATTAATGTTGACGTACATGATTTATTTCCTCTCCATCAAATAATATCACAAATTGAAAGCGACAACTATGAACTGGCACTGCCAAAAGTTAGCAGTGTTCAATTACACCTACTTACTTATGACGATTTTTTTCCCTTTATATGTATAATTAGAATGAGATTGTGTAAGTATATTAACAACAAATAGAATTGTCGATATTTAAAATGATTAAATTTTAAGAATTATTAAATAGAACCACATTGCTTTGAGACGTGTGTGGTCAAGCATTGTTGTAAAGAATGATTTCAATTTTAAATAGCAGCATTATGTTTGTCCAATCTAATAAAATTATGTTTGTCCACAAACAAACACACGAATTTCCATTCATGATTGAGTTAGTAAGTTCTAAACATACATCAATATTCAATTGTTTTATTTCATATTCAATAAAGAGATGAGCTAATCGCGAATTACATACATACTGACACGCTGTACTAGCAAGACCACCCAGAACTTTGATTACAAAGCACTGCGTAACAGTGCACTGTTAACAGTAACACTCGATATTAAGACTCATAATGCCCAGAAGATACACTGGACACATTTATTAAAGACTACGGGTTTATAAGCATTTAAATATATTCAAAGTAATTTGATCAATGTTCAGTGGTTATATTATACGTACTACCGGATACGATTGCATTCACAATTACTCACCAATACTGGTAAAGTAATCAGTTACATATTATTTTACAAGTGAATGCCAAGATAATGTCCCTTGGCTGATGGCAACTAGGATGCTGCTACTGAAATAAACGTCATGGAAAGTATTATCATATACCAAGATTGACAAAGTAAGAGACAATCGGCAGCTTGGTTTCATAAAACTAATTAATTTTAAATAAAATAAATAAAATTGATATTTAAAATAGCAAAAACATCATTAAAAATTAAACGCAAAATGATGAGGCAGTCTCTATCTAGACAGACTCTTATCTTCCAGCGGACCTGCTTTAGGAAATTTGGTATTATTTACCAAATTCAATCAATTCAATCGTCTTTTATTCATTAATGTGAAGTTTTGGATAACTTTACCAGCTCGACTAGTTAAATAAATAAGAATATGATCTAAGAGTTTTTTCGATAATACACAAGAGTTGCCGACATTGGAGTTGGGTCCCAATATTGTCACATTGAGAGACAGAAAATGTTCAAATTCAAATTTCTTTTCACATTCATCAACCTAGTAGTAATAACTGAATGTTACTTAATATCAATGGGTAATCAAGACCACGAAGATTATAATATTTAAAAATTCAACATGCTTAATGAAAATGAGATTTAAAAAAACTTTATATTGAACAAAGTATTTTTCCACAGATTGTAACCGAAACAATAAAATATACCAACAATGGAACGAACTTTGGACGACATCTTCCGGAAATACAACACGAACAGTAAGTACTACACTAGGTGCTAATTAATCCAAATTGCGTTGTATGTAAATACAGCGGGACGGTCGCTTTGCCGGTTTATTACTTGCCGCTTAAATTACACCGACGCCATTTGATGCTGAAGACGCCCTCCTTCGTCCCTTGTTGTAATAAATTGTCTTGTTTATACTTTGTCATGTGCTGTGTTTGTTCCTTGATTATTTCAGGAAAATAGTGTCTAGTGTTTTGAAACGTTTAATATTTTTGTTACTTTTCAATGTCTTAACAGATTAATTAAAATAGGCCTAGCTATCTTAGTTATACTAATAAGTATACCTATTTCAAATCTGTATGAAACATTCGATAATACACCTAGTATTCTGTGCGATCATCATCAATCTCAATAGATGTCGATTGAAAATGTATGCCACTGACACAGATAGACAGTAGACAATGACGTAGGCAAAAGGTAGTTTTATATAAATCAAAATGAAATTGTTGGGGCATTCAGGTCTACACATCTAAAAACAACAAATACAGCTCTGGAACTTATTTTTAAAATTGAAATCCTCATAGATGCTTGCAAATTACAGTAAACACTATACTTCTAGTGTATCTACTGCTCGTCAAAGATATTAATGAAATGTATCTAATATTATTGGCAACAATTTTATGAAATCATTCAAACAGCGATTTCATTTTTTTTTAAATTCCAAATTGCATCTTCAACGAGCATGAAGGCTTGATTCTCCGTTTATAAGACTCTAATTTACTTCATGGCTCTGATCCCATTGCTATCCCAGGACCATCTTTTATTACAATTTAATTGGTGCACAAGAATGATCTCTATGCACCTAATACGTGTTACTGCTACTGTAAGAATTTGTTTATGGCTCTACTAAGAGCGTTATTTCACCTTCCAAAATCATAGTTAATTTTATTTTATAAATTACCTATTTGGGTAATCTTCGGGCTACATCTGTTAGAAAATGTAATTAAATATAAATATTTTGTTCAGTAGGTGTATTGGAGGCGCGGTGAGAGGGCATGGAGGGCGCGGAGGAGCACGATGACCCGTTGGACTGGGAGGCATTGTACCTTCGCTTGCCGGTGCAGAACTTCACATGGAACACCAGCGAATGGGACCCGAACAACTGGAATACCACAATCGTGCCCAACGCGACATGGTGGGAGACATCCGCGCCCTTCGACTCTCCCGCAGCACTCGTACGCGCCGCTGCCAAAGCAATCGTTCTCGGCTTACTCATACTTGCTACTGTAGTCGGTAATTATACGTGCTACTATTTATTTATTATGTAGGACCCAACATAGCTGACGTGCTGCATATATGTTATTTGTATAATATTTTGCTTATTTATTTTAAACTCTTTATTGTACATCAAGGCTTAAAGAAAAATAAATATACAATAGACGCTACACGTAAACAAGAAGTACAAATGGCGATCTTATCGCAATCGGCGATTTCTTCCAGATAATCCTTGGATGTATAATACCAAGCAGAAATTTATTTATTGTAACGAAAATACCGTTATAAAACTAATAAATATTTCAAGACTCAAGCGATACACGACGACGTTCTAAAAGCAGAGAAAATTTTGTTCATCTTTTCTATTATATACGATTTACGAACATCAAATTCTTCATCCGCTCGATCTGCTGATTGAGAATCGACCGTATGTTACAGAGCTGCGTCTACGTAACATTTTAAAGTATTAACCGAGGATTCGACTACATTTTTATTTGGCATACTATTATTTATTTTATGTTATAAATAAGCGGAAAATTATTTTCATAACGGAAGAGGTCATAGTTGTATCGGAACTTACTTTTTCTCACATCTGCTAGAATAATTTTGATATATTTTTTTCTAATTTTGCAGGTAACGTATTTGTGATAGCAGCTATTCTATTGGAACGACATCTACGCAGCGCTGCGAATAACTTAATCCTATCACTAGCTGTGGCAGACTTACTGGTGGCATGTCTTGTGATGCCATTAGGGGCAGTATATGAAGTGGCACAGAGATGGACTCTTGGACCAGAGTTGTGTGATATGTGGACATCTGGTGACGTGCTCTGCTGTACTGCTTCCATTCTACACCTGGTGGCCATTGCTCTTGATAGGTAAGAACAAGGAAAAACCGTATGCGCTGGCTCGTCGCAACACTATTCAAAAAATGGATTATTTTACAATATACTACGGCATAATATCTAGATGTTCGACCATGCATTACCATAAACTGCTATTAGTCAAACAATGCCGATAATAATAATGCCGCCATACATAAAACAACTATTTAAAACTTTTCTATTTGTTTCAGATATTGGGCTGTGACAAATATAGACTACATTCACGCACGAACAGCTCGTCGTGTCGGCCTTATGATAGCTTGTGTGTGGATCGTGAGTTTCTTCGTGTGCATCGCGCCACTACTTGGTTGGAAAGACCCTGATTGGAACCGACGCGTATCCGAAGACTTACGCTGCGTCGTCAGTCAAGACGTTGGCTATCAAATTTTTGCGACTGCCTCTTCGTTTTATGTGCCAGTATTAATAATTCTAATACTGTATTGGCGGATATACCAAACAGCCAGGAAGAGAATACGCCGACGGCGAGGTGCGACAGCGCGTGGCGGAGTTGGACCACCGCCAGTACCCGCAGCCGGAGCTCTGGTGGCCGCCGGAGGCAGCGGTGGCATTGCAGCGGCGGTCGTAGCTGTCATCGGTCGACCGCTGCCGACTATTTCGGAGACCACAACAACAGGTTTCACAAACGTTTCTTCGAATAACACCAGCCCCGAGAAACAATCGTGCGCCAACGGCCTCGAAACTGATCCTCCGACCACGGGCTACGGAGCCGTCGCAGCGGCCTATTACCCAACATTGGTGCGTCGCAAGCCTAAAGAAGCGGCAGATTCCAAACGTGAAAGGAAAGCGGCTAAGACATTAGCAATAATAACAGGTGCGTTCGTCGCATGTTGGCTTCCGTTTTTCGTGCTAGCCATACTAGTGCCGACATGTGACTGTGAAGTGAGTCCGGTGCTGACGTCGCTGTCGTTGTGGCTGGGCTACTTCAACTCAACGCTGAACCCAGTGATCTACACAGTGTTCAGCCCTGAGTTCCGGCACGCGTTTCAGCGGCTGTTGTGCGGACGCCGCGTGCGCCGTCGCCGCGCGCCGCCGTAGTCACCCCAACTCCTGCCCCTTGACCCCACCACCTGACTGACCTTCTCTAGTTCGAAACATACTTATGTTACCTTGTTACATTTTCAGAGATATATTTACACCTCTTTATTTTTTGTACGTGATAAATGTGAATATGAAAACCTCTCTAGTAAATAAATCACAAATTCTCTTTGAATATCGTCGTTTTATTATTCGATAAACTTTATTGATATTATATATTAAACCTTAAAATAAAGTTCCTAGAAAATTCTGCATTTGTCCCTGATCAAATATACAAAGACGCATCTAATACTCCCGAGTGCAAACTCTACGTTTACCTTATTGTTGATATGTGCACAGGTGTTGTATTTAGCAGGCAGAGAATAATTTTATTATTAAGTAAAAAAAAATCCTAACCCACTTAAGAAATGTATGATAAAGGTTTACAGAAATTTTGATTGTCTAAACTAGCACATCACTGGTTTTAAGTATGCTGCCAAAGACCAATGAATCGATACTAAACTTGGTTGGTAATATTTGTTATATCTACCTATTACTTTGTAAATTTCTTGGTATTATGACAGTAGTATTTTGACTACGTCCCTCGCTTGATAGGAAGGTAAGTAAACCATCAAAAATTAAAGTTGTTACCTATTATGAGAGTACTAGTGTCATTTTTGATTTTCTAACCTCTTCTTTGGCTTGGGTATGACATACTCTCTAACTGTCTATGCCTGTGGCGGCGTCATATGTCGGGTGGGCCACCTCCCTGCAAAATGGTTGAGGAGGCCGATGGCTGGCACACGCGTCATACTCGTGAACGGTTGCTGCTTGTGTGAATTGTTCTGCCCATTACGCTTACAATTTTTTTTTCAAAATTACCTATTCGCAGATCAGTTCACAAAATCAAAAGAACAGAATCCTAGTAAAATAAAACAGTTTATTGAACTATAAAACACATAAATTATCTGTCTCTTCAGAAGGTTTTTCTTCAATAGATTCCTTGGCCTATTTCAACACTCTTATTTCCCTTTCCCTTAGCCTTCGCTCTCTTTCAAACTCTTTCATCCTTATTACGTAATCAGCATGTTCACAGTTCAAATACGCGTGTTTTTCGTGATGGCATCGGTATAGGAATGGCATGTTCTTGTTCCTACAGACCGAGTAGTCCAGGAGCAGACATTCGCTTACTATGTCTAGGAACTAAGGGTACAACTTCAGATTCAATTATTTCATGATTCCTGAGAAGGTTGTGCACTCCAATGGAAATTTTAGAGCAACACCATAGTTTCTTACCGGTTCTTCTCTGATGAGAACTGCTTTCCGAACTGGCAGTCGAGTAAATATTGACGGAATATAAAAAAATTATCTATACTTACAATTTTATAAGTTCAAATAAACAATTTCATTTCCTACCAAAAGTATTCATTTTATTATGAAACTTCGTATTATTTTCGAAACACACTGAAAACTTTTATTTTCGAAGACATTACATCTTTCATAATCCCTGACAATTTGAAGTATTGTTGCGAATAGGAAATCTATACAAATTTAAGCTGGTCTACTTAAGAATGGAATCCAGAGTTTCAATGAGCTCAATTATTTGGCAAAATATATATAATATATTATAGAAATTAATCCTTTTATTTTCATTAATTTTGTACATAACTCATTTAGGTTAAAACGTCTCAATTACACGAAAATAAATACACTTCAAATTTAATAAGGAATAAAATAAAGAAGTTATTTTTAAGCTTTGAATTTCCTTTTAATATAATGTTAATCGTAATTATATCTGGATTTTCTTCTAAATCGAGATATTCGCAACCAACAATTGTTTAATAAAACGCCATTCTATGTACGAATTTATATTAGACTTAAATAAAAATAACCGTTTCTATTTATTACACATTTTAATTAGCGATAGGAATACGCCACCGTTTAAAAATAAGATTTATTTTCATACAGACACTTTTTGTTTTTATTAATATGACTTTGCCCAATAACGTTAATTGAAGTGACCCCTAAACAAAGTCACTTTGTAAAAACCAGTGAACTCAAGGGCACCTAATCGGAAACGGATAACGTAACTCAACGCACAATGATTGTTTTATCAGTTTAATTGAAAACATCAATCAGTAGAGTTTATCGATAAGAAGCAATATCGACTGATATTTATCAACAAATCATCGAATTACGCGTCCATACAACAAAAATGTTGATGCCTTTGAAATACATTTCGTAGAAATTATTATGGAAATATTGATTTTCGTCATAAAAGTAGTAAACATGTGGGATGTTGAATGCCAGCAGTAAATATTTTCAATATTGCTGATACAAACACCGGAAAAACATCGAATTTATAAACATGAAAGCACGATGTTGTTATTGCTTGTGTTAATCGATATAATCGTCAAGACTTCTTCCAATTATTTTTTGAAGCTATTGTAAATTCCGTACATATTTAAGTGAGAAGCCAACGCAAAACATGTAAAATACTTGTATACTTATTCGACACGGACAGTTTAATACAATCAATATTACTATGAACATACTAGTGTTAACCTTCACTAGTTTGTTTACTAAACACGTTTTGTAATTACATATAACAGGTAATTTCTTCAGATTTGAACTCACAAGCCAGTTACATATTCTTTTTTTAAAATTTGATTAATTTTTGACAATAATTTTCTTCGCGTCAACATTATATTCGCCATAAAAGTTCAGAGCCATTTAACGATGAAATGTCCATATTTTTAATGTGCCGTTAGGGTCCCTGCTTGTCTTTATATGTCTGTAGTCATAACCATTTTATTATTATTACTACGGCGATAAGTTTCGCCAAAATGTATTCCAACGTTGGTAAATAAACGCGCGTACTTTATACCATTCACAATTTTTATTAGTTGGCGATTATTTTTCCATTATAAAGCGAATGTATTCATGGTAGGCTGTGTTCATTTTAAATAAATCAAACCGACTAAATGCGGTACGAAATCATATTTAAGTGATTAAGTGTGGTCCCAGAAAACATAGTTGCAAACTTTAATTAAAATCAATGTAGTCGCATCGATTTAATAGACCTATAATCAAAATATATAATATTTTATGGGACTGAATTGTTCTAAAATTATAAATAATAAAGTTTGTCAAGACACTTTTGATTTATTGTCAGAAAAAAATGATGATTTCGATAAATAATGTATTTTAAATTTGGATTAATATAGAGGGTGCTTTTTATAATAAAGATATATTAGAACTTTTTAAAGAGAAAGGATATGCAATCGGCCAGAGACGTGGACCAAACCTAGCAATACCTATAGATTCCATCCCTTAAAGACCGATAACATTAGTGAGATTACTTGCTTCAGAGCTCCGTTTTGCGATGAATGCCTTGCGACTGTTGAATACCTTCTGTTCCATACGTTGACACACTGTATCGTCAACCATTCAAAAATTTCATTTATTCTTGATTCTTATTTGTAAAAGTATTCTATATTATATTCACATTCTTTTAAATTACAGAAACTACTAATAGTTTTCAGTCATTTTAGTAATTTATTTAATTTACATTATTAGTGTCATAATTACCGTAATGTCTCATGTCATTACTTATGAGTACGCTCATAAGTAATAACATGAGAGAATATTATAAGTTATTACAGTAACTTTAATAATTAATACGGTTTTATATTTAATCGTTATTGTAATTGAAAAGCATGGCGGGAAAATTACTGCGGAATTAAGACTCATTAAATCCTTAAGCCTGTTCGACTATAAAAGCTGCTATTGTGCCAACCCATACATAATCCACATCCACTAGAGTACCCTCTTTAAGTCACCAGAGCCTAGTACGTTATCCCGGCTTTAGAATCAACTAAAGTACCGACAACAGAAATGTCTGATCGCTTTAAATCTACTGAGAAACTTTGGGTGTGTAACTTCGTCCATAAACAACGATGACCGGGTTTCCTCCCCCAAATCATACCTATATAGCTATGTATACATACATACATCGAATATTTGTATTCGCAGTTTGCACGTTAATATCGAAAGTATTAATTAGCGTGTTAATTAAAATTACGAATTACTGAGGAAAAGCGAGAATTTAATCCTCCAAGTTTATTCTTTTATATGAGTTTCCATCCATAAGTAGGGGACTTTTGCTAAAGGAAACTATGTGCAATAAATACTAATATCAATATAATAAAATATATATATATATAATTTATCTCTTTGTAATATTATACCTAGTGTAGATATGATGAGATTTACGAAAAATTAATGTTTGTGCCAATGATGATTAAGTATACCTAATGAGGTTTGTCGGTTTTCATTATCCTTGCATCATTTTCAAAATTCTCTCCTAAAAACTTTTTACGTTCTGTGAGACAACTTACAGGGTTACCAATATTGATTACGTGTATTAATTACGTAGTTATAATGAAAATAAGGACCAATTTCATAACTTCCATATAGAAATATTCATTTTTAGGTGTAATAAATATTTTTACGTATTTATCATAAAGAAAACTTTTATTTATACTATTGTTTTATATGTTTTATTTGAATAAGTAACATTTACTCGGACGTCAGAAAATAGACCATTCAATATAACATATAATGTAAATAACACGCTAACATTTATACATTACAATATATTGACCATAGATTGAAGCACATTCGATATTATTAATTGACAGATAAGAAAGAACAAAGATCGGCAATCTCTAAACTTAGTACACATTAATCACCCAGGTTTCGCGAGGCTTCGATACAATTCCAAAGTTCGACAGTAACTGCTGTAAACGCTACAAAAGTTGGTTATTCGCTCCATTTGCTGTTCGACAAAGGGCGACTCTGCGACCTCCGCCGTGGCTTCAAAATACGAAAGCACACAGAATTTTAGAGCAAGCAAATCTACTACTTAATGCTACTCGCATCTTCCCTTAATTGCCACCAGCATTTGTTAACCTTGTCTTAATGTAACAAGTTGCGCACTCAATCTTATGAAGCCTTACGTGATAGTGTTTTAAATCGATCGCTGAGTTTGTGCCTAAATTATGATAATGTCAGAAGAATTTTGATATAATTTTACAAAAATATTATATCAAATTTGATTATCAATTGCATTCATATTTTCTAGTACTATTTTGCTGCGTCCATAGCGTGCAAACATATTCTAAACCATGGTTCCTCAAAAGCAAGTCCAATAGCTTATGACATATTAAAAATCAAACTTGCCAAAAATGCAAAAACGAAATTTAATTCTCTATTGACGTCAAGTTACCAACGATACGACTTGAATATTATTTTAGTCTAAATAGTAAAAATACACCACCCCGAGCCAACCCCAGGCGGAGGTGCAGTTCATGGACGAGTGTAGACTTAGCGACGTGCACATTTCGTCATTCAATTTATATCATGAAGTTAGAATGGTGGAGAGGTAAAATTCTCAACATAACACGAATTGTTTCCGTAAACTTGATGCTTTATCCGAGTTTACCAAGTATTATCGTGATATAGCTACGTTTTATTTCATAAACAGGTGTGTATGTGTCGAATAATAATTATTGTACCTACATTATAAATATAATATTAAGATGAAAACTGTTTGCGTCATCGTTCAATGAATTTGGATGACTCTTCGTTTGAGACGTGCACGAAAATAGCGCAATATTGGTCCGGCTAAAGGAGTTCTATATGATAGCTGACGAGAGATGGAATGAGCTCAGTTTTCATACACCGTCAAGATCTATTCACTGATGTTTTAAATAAACAAAAAGCTCGCGAACTTGTTTTCATGCATAAATTAAATTGTTAAATAAAATGCCGTTTACTAAACAAATCTTAACATTTCATATTTATGTGCATTGGTTCAAACTGGTAAAGTGATCAATTCAAAATGTACATGAGAATTATAATATGTTTTTTCCGTCATAGCCTTGCACCTACACTATAGTAGGTACTATTTTTTCTTGCAACATTATAATAATTTCAACATACATACAATAAATACTGATAGATTCAATCGAACACTTCAATTCAACACTATTTTTATAAATTAGCTCAATTTTTAGTAATGTGCTAATTAAATCTCCCAGAGAGAAATAGCCGCTGGCAAGCTGCAGGTAGTAAATCTAAACCAATTAATGCTTTCTGCAGCGCTCTAAGAAAAGCGCGTCGAGTCGACCCCACGTTAGATTGGCTTAAAAGCAGGAGATGAAAGATGATTAACCGCTTTTACAATGCATACGTAGGGAGAAAAATAAGCCGAGACCTTCAACTAGATAGTCTGCTCCAATCCCTACAAATCTAAAGCCACTTTGGAAATTACAGCTTTCTGCTCGAAGCTACTACGCGAGCCATTTCTGCTGGATGAAATTTGAATGGATAATTTTTTTTTCCGGGATCAAATCATATTTATTAATCTAGACATAGTATATGTAGTCCCAAATTTCATATTCATTAATGGGACGATTTATGCATAATTAGCTTGCAAACATCCAAATGTTAATTTTTTATTTCACATTCGTGCTAATAATAGGATTACAAAAATAAATCAAAATGGGTTGAAACTAAAGCATTGTACGCCAGCACGCAATCTAAATTACAGTGTTTAATTCATTAAATCTATGTGTGACATTATGTCCCTCATTTACATACCACATGAGCTAGTGGTACGACTTAGCATTAGTTATGTATTGCGTGCAGCGTGACGTCAATCCGCTGTACTATAGTTCGAATCTTTGTTTCGAAGTAATAAAAGTAATCCTTTAAAATACTTATGGTAATTATATTTTACGTATACTTAACTACAATGAAGAAAAAGTTTGCTGGCAGCAAATGCATTAAAATAAAACGGTTTTTGGAACAGGTGGCACACGCTAAGCGCGCTTAATGCCTGGAATACGTACACGTGCTAAAATATTAAGTATGCAAGGTAATTTAAACTTAAATAAAAAGTTCTTTATCATAAATTCTATACACTGTTATCAAAACTACAATACAATAACAATATGCATAAATAGTTTGACAGTTATCATAGTAACATCTGAAGGAAATATCGTTCAGTTATAATAAAATACGTAAGTGAAAGCTTTTAGATCGGAGATATCTTCTCTTAACGACGGATATACGAGAAATAGGGTTGCGGCGCGGCGCCTCGATTCTAGAAATCCAACTATTTCACCGCATTCAGTTGTCCGTCGTATTAGAAACTCTGTTGCTGATACTCGACAGAATATAAAATGCAGAATTGATCTATTTCTAGAAAATATATAAACTAACTATTGTGCTAAGGACGAGTTCAATCTTTTGCTTAGACATACATACGTCCTCTGGCTCTTTAAAGTGACTCTAAACACAAAACACAGTCATGATACTAAATACATAGCACGTTTCATATACAGAGATTTCTGATTTTTTTATTTCTATTACGCGACGGGCTATAGTTCCTATCTATCAAGCAATTTATTTGTACGAATAATACACGGCACTGCACGAGAAGCGGACACAGCGTGGTATAGAGCGCGACGTAGCGGAACCAATACGAAATAATATTTTAGTTGTATTTATGTAATACAGCAGTATAAGCTTATCAAATTTATTTCAATAGTCGAAGTTAGGATAGTAAAAATACGAACAGATGTTATTTGACGTTAATACATGCCGAAGTACTCGAAAGTAGTTTCTGTGCACCTACGAGTAAGTTCAGGCGTTTTACTTACAACTTGCATATTCCCCTCTAATAAGAACTGTAATATTGTACAACTTCAAGTTTAACGTAGACTAGCGAAGATAGTTCAAACTACGGCCAATGAGTTTTGCGAAACATATAAAGTTTAAATTACAAAGGTAACTGTCTCTTGAGATTTTCCAGAACATCGTTGAAAATAATGTTTAAGTTTTTTTTGCAAGTTTCACATTACCTTAATATTATAGATATTTGGTTCTTACATTTGATACAGCCCACAGAATATTCAAGATTATAATTACATGGGCATGCGCTGTTGGTACGTGATGTTATTAATTATGTAGCATTGATTAGTCAGAATGCCAGTTGGTTGCCGTTTTTTAAGACAACGACATCTAGAATAAGGTGGTGAGTATATTTATTCATTAGAAATTATGTGCTAACCACAGGTAGTTACAAGTCATGGTATTTTTAGTGACACCGATGAACGATGAAAATTATTTATAATTTATAAAATATTTACAGCCTGCGCACCATGTAGCTCTAATTAACCAACAGTAATGTGAAATATAGAGGTACTCAAGGGTATTATAGCGAGCGGCGGCTGGCAGTGACGCGCGGCGCACTACTCCTCTCCTATTAATGGCACATAAATATCAATCGTCGTATTTTGTAGCGTGGCAAGCGTGAGGTCTCAGTTGTAAAGTAGCAAATTCCCAGGACAAGATTATTTTTCATATAAAATGTAAATAAAATCGACGGTTGAAAGGCTTTGACTTAAGCTACATTTTTTTGTGACACTAAATTTCATACATATTTAAAATTAGTTCTGTTTTCTATGTTATTTTAATACAGTTAAAAATTTTGGAAAAAAAATGTCAGTTAAGTCAATTAGCCTTTCCACCGGCAATTTACATGTGCTATTCAAAAATTTTCGTATCGGTAATGCATTTGGTTCCAAAATTCTTTCACGTCTCCAAATGTATCTTATGTTAAAAAACAGAAACCTTTGCAGGTCTAATGATAGCAACAGGTTAATGACTAATCACAGCGGTGTGAAGAGCACGTACATTAATCACAGACCAGTGGGCAGTCTCGCCTTCGACCTGCCGCCTGCCTGGTGCCAACACCTGATCGGGCACGTGACTGTTCAAAACTGAACCATTATTATTGTGTTGTCACTTGGAAAAGACTCACTATAACCGTAAAATGTTTTAAATGGTTTTATAGTCAATGGGACTTTTGGTGGTGATATAGATTTAAAATTATTATTTAAAACCAGACATTAAACAGTATAGTTATTATAGGACGTCAGGGCCAAATTTGTGTTCCAAAATTTATTACCAATTTGTGACAAGATGTAACAGCATCTTTGGGTATCAATACAAAAATAATATTTTTACAAAAAATATGTAAATATGTGCATAAAAACGTGCAAACCACACCAAATATGAAAAAATGAAGTATTTTACAGTCATGTATGCTGTTTCACGGTAGATTGAGTAGCCATCGCATGAGCGAAATTTTTTGTATGACAATCTTCTCAATGTTCGCTCTATATAATCTCAGAACTCTTTGATTGAAACCTTTTTATAATTTTAGAGTATACTTAGATATATTTTTTTTTTCAAGCGGCGATAGCCTAGTTTGGTGTGGAACGGACTGCCAAAATCCCAAGGGCACACACCTCTGACTTTTCTAATATCATGTGTGTATTCTTTGTGAATTTATCGTTCGCTTTAACGGTGAAGGAAAACATCGTGAGGAAACCTGCACATCTGAGAAGTTCCCTATAGGAATTTCGAAGGTGTGTGAAGTCTACCAATCCGCACTAGGCCAGCGTGGTGGACTAAGACCGAATCCCTCTCAGTAGTAGAGGAGGCCCGTGCTCAGCAGTGGGCAAGTATATAATACAGGGCTGATATTAATAGATATTTTCAATTTTAAAGAACGACACCACGTAGCGTAGGCAACTTTTGATCATTTAACTTAATCCGCTTACATTATCATGGCTCCTGTCAATTAATAATAGGTAGCCATAAAAAGGAATCGGTATAAAAAAGTAATGTATATATTAACAATATAAATTTATGGAAATATTTAAAGTACTAGCACGTGGATGCACATTTATAAAAAAATATGTTAATATGTCATTTTCTATAGACAAGTGTTTATAAGACTTGTAAAGTTACTTCAAATAAGTCATTTTTTTTTATAATTAACTCATAAACTTTATACCACCCAAATTAGGACTCCTAATAGGGACTTACCTACATAATATAATTGTTTAAATTGACACCCTAGCTTAAGGTGGTAGCTCAAGGTCCATTTTCATACATTTTGTTTCGGCTTTAATCTGGGTAACTAAACAAGTATTGGCAAGTAAAGAATTTAAATTCACGTCTAGTTAGTGATTAGTTCTCGCAGTTGAAGAAAAATGTAAAAATAATTAATAATCATGGATATTTCTGCCTTTAAAATTTCGTCATATTAAATTTTAAAGGCCGAAATATCCATGATTATTAATTATTTTTACGTTTTTCTTCAACTGCGAGAACTAATCACTAACTAGACGTGAATTTAAATTCTTTACTTGCCAATACTTGTTTAGTTACCCAGATTAAAGCCGAAACAAAATGTATGAAAATGGACCTTGAGCTACCACCTTAACGACACCAATTTGTGTTTTATTTTCAAGCTTGAAACAAGCTAATGCAAAGCTCATTAATACAGGTTTAAAGCAATAAGCGTCTGTGCTCTAGTGCATTGAATTACTGCCGATCATATACAAAAGTTGGATTCTCTTTTGCCGCGGAACTGGGTCATTTCAAGTAGTCCTTGGCTCGAAACGAAGGCAAAGCGGCGTCGGCGGCTGTGACTGTTTAGTGGGCGGGGGCTCACCTTTCAGGCCTGAAGGGGGGTCTAGGAACTCGCAAGTGGCAACAAGGAACTACTCGTGAACAATTCATATCCCGCGCTCGCTAGAAGACTTTAATTACGGAACAGCTTAAGTCGTACTTTTTCTTTTATACCATTTGTATTTGTAAACCTCTTTTAATTTCTTAGTGCTTTCTACGTAATTAAGTGTTGAATAAAGCTAGCGCTACGTTTCGTTGTTGCTAAATAAATAATGACAAAATGCTTTTACATGTACGAGATGAAGTGATCAGACATTAAGGCGCTAAGATTGATTACCTTCGTAGTCTCAAGAAGTTTTTATGTCACGCCGTATTGAATATAATTAGTTGTATGAGAACAGCTAGTTTTATTGGGCCTGGAATATAATAAAGAGTCTGAAGAGAACGTACCTACTGTGATAGGGTGAATTAAGCCAAGGCGGGCGTTGTTTGCTGAGCGCGTCATTGCATCCAGCCATTAGTTAATGGACGCCTTGACGGGTTAATGGTTGCAAAGGGCGGCTCTGTGTATGGCTGTTGCTGAGCAGCGAATACTTTTTACCACTCAAGTCTTCGCTTACATCTCGTAAGATGTAAGGGATATATCTTAATGTCGCAAGTGATCTCTTTTGTTAGTGGTAGCATAAACTGTAGTCTATGTCTATTTTATGAAACACATGTACAAAATGTTTTTGGGTGCAGAATACAAGAAGCTTTGCTTGTTAATCTCATTAATTACCTATTTGTGACACGTAACATGTAAATGACAACAACACGTTAAAGTTTTAAGTGCACTTACCGGTCCCTAGAAACAGATTTGCTATTTCTAATGAACTTAAGTAACCTAAACATACAATCCTTTGTAATTAAATTGCGAGAGTGAAGTATATGAAGCATTGGGAAACTATTCAAATGAGACCCAAACTTATCTTCATTTTGTACGCGGGAAAGTTTAATATGCATGGTTCAAATGAGTTAGTTCCACGCGTTAAGTAAACGAAGAAATTTTGTAACTAAAATAGGGAGTGTTACCATAATTGAAAATACTAGATAACTTAACATATGAGTTAATTTTATAGAGCTATTATTCGAATACAATCAATAAATTTCTTTCTTTTGTAACCTCTCGCCAGATGTTATAATATTTTAATGGCGGTCATCTCATCCATAATATTAATATACCTAGCAACATAAAATAACAAAATAATTGATATTTCATAAAAGATACTTTCAACCACATGATTCTAAACCATCATTGTTTTATATCGTGTTAAAGTACTTTAATAACATTGGTTTTAAGAGTTTCCATAGTAACGATAAATTTCAAACTATTCATAGAAACAGCTTCACAACTGTAATTTGACAAGGAGCGGGTGCGACAGCTTAATGTGGTTTCCACGGCACGAACTGACTCGAGATTTCAGCCATTTAATGGGCGCTTTCATTTTAACCGACTACGACAACGACTTGATACAGATTTTTCGGCAACTGTCTTAAATTTATGAATTCACTGGCAGTTCAATTTAACGCAAACTGTAAAATTAAGTTAAAGTTACTGACTTATTTCATGTTTCTTATTTAATTGTATTTTTTGTCTATAACTTATCGTCAAATGGCGTAATAAATTAATTATTTGAGAAGAGGAATTGTGTAAAAAACCTGAGTCGAAAATTTTATGAAGAAAGAAAAAAGTGGCAACTGAGCTTCTCTTCCGATTTAAGGTCCTATTTATAAAGTACCGATAGAGCTAGCTATTGTATTGTATTATATTATGTACCTAATGAAATCGTTATTAAGGTGGTAAACTACCCGATATACGTATTTATTTATTTTGAAAATATTTTTTTTAATTTTGTACGCCAATAATATCGTATCTGTATATGTGAAGTACACCGTACATTCACTCTAAATATTCCTCTTAACAAAGTGGCGAAGGTTTTGTTTACCGTACAACTTATAAATATAGCGGCAGTTATCAAATTACCTACATTATTTTAATTTTATCTTTCCTTTTCGCATTTAATTCTAATCTGTG